>NC_039270.1:7372380-7677880 GCF_003368295.1 Carassius auratus | reverse complement strand
ACTTTTCCAGGGAATCAATATAAAAACAGGTTTGAACTTTGAATTTAGAGAACTGCCTCTTCATGCTAAGATTCCTTATTAGACTTATTCTGACTTGACACACTTCAGCTTTAATAAATTCTTCATGAAGGATAAATAAAGTTTTAGGTTAGTAACATTTAACCACCTGTTTCCACTGAAGGTCCACTGAGACATTTGTTCTGAGACAGGTAGAAAGAGTCTGGTTTAATATAACATCTGTGGCTTTTTAGTCAGACTAAATTAACTGGACTCACACTACAACAGGTAGATGTAAATAAGGTAACACTTTCACATGAAATCATCTAGTATATATGTACGTCTATGTGTCAATCTCACAGTGTAATCCACATATTTGTATCTCTCCATGGATAAGCAACTCCATGCTGCGGTGGAAGCATGACATATAATTGTAGATTCTACAAGTCAAGTTTGTGAGTCTGCTTCCTGAAGCAAAGCAGGTGAGAGGCAGGCACGTTGGTTTAGGACAGGGGTGTCCAATCCTGCTCTTGGAGGTCCACCTTCCAGCAGAGTTTCACTAACTTTGCAGGAAAGTGGCACTTCAGGAACAGGATTTGATGCCCCCCAGTTTAGGATGTCCAGAGATTCAGATAACATAAGCGCCTTAGGACTTTGTGCTGCTGAACTCCTTCAAAACATCACAAGTCTTTTTGGTGATAACCTCACGGAGTTTGCGAGCACGCCGGACGCTGGAAGCGGTCACGTAGCTGTCAGGCTGGAGCACAGCCATGCCGTTGTGAACGTCCCCCATGATGATCATCTGACCCTCGGCTCTCGTTATGTTCGGACAGGGACAGTTCCAGTCCATGTTGAGCAGCGTCACCTCCAGAGGTTCTTGTCCGAAGAACCGCAGCCCCATCTTCTCGTCCTTCAAGATCTCCTCCACAGTGATGAGCGCGTGGCCGGAGTCGTGGTCCTCGGTCAACTCTGAAATGCGTCCCAAAACCACAAAGTCGCTCTTGCAGAAGCTCGGGACCATCTTCTGCCGGGGTTTGCACGGCTTACAATTGTTAGTCTTGGGGAAGGGGCACATCTCCTCACAGGTTTCCTTGCTCTCAAAGTTGTTCTCGTTACCTCCGCAGCCCCCATAAACAAACGACTGGCATTTCTTGAGCACATGGCTGTAAGCCCAGCGTGGCTTGTAAGCCTTGCAGGGACCTTGTATGCTAGGCAGGGTGCAAGGAGCAGGAAGCTCCGCTCCACAGGAGAGCATGCACAGCTCGTAGGCATCGAAATGGTTTCGGTTTTTATTGCACTGGCTGTAGGTGAAGGTAAAGCAATTGTTGCGCTTGGCTTCGTAGTACCATTTCATGCTCTCCTCTCCACAGTCGCCCATATCGGGTGGTTTTAGACACTCCTCGGCAGGTAAGCGCGTTGAATTCATGAGCGGCTCCGGTTTGCTCTGCTCCCTGGGGACCACAGAGAGCGGGAAATGGGCTTGCACAGATCCACCCTGGTTTGTGGCAGTGCAGGTGTAGATGCCGGCATCCTGGAGCTGGGCGTTGTATATGACCAACTGGGCGATGTTAGTAACTACTATGTTTCCTTGCACATGGTTGGGTTGCATCACAGTGTTCTCTTTACCTTCGATCTGCTTTTCCCATGTCATTGCCGGCTTGGGTTTTCCTGTGACCTCGCAGAGGAAGCTGGCCGTTTCGCCCACGAACACAAAGTGGTGCGCAGGGTTGCTGACCATGATGGGACGTTGAACGTCCATAGGTGTGGTCTCAATATGGGCGGTGGTGGGCCGGGCGGTGGTCACCACTGGAAGAGGACTGGTGTTGGACAAGCTAAAGTGGTACCTGCAGGTGACTTCGGTGAGGGTCACGCCCCTGTTACAGGCCTCGGCGTCCATGTAGCACTTGTTGTAGTAGGTCATGCCATCCGAGGCGCATGTGAAATAGGGTTCCCGTCCGCAACGGTCCCGGCACTTGCATACCGGCTGTCCATCCCAGATTTCACACTCTGAACCCTGCTGGGTGCACATGAATTTGTCACAGGTGACCCCTTTGGGCATCCCCACTGGACCTTTCCTGCCCTTAATGTCCATGTAGCGGGCCGCCACACAGCTCTTGTGTCCGCAAACATTTGGACAGCATTTCTCGAACGGCTCACAGTCCTGAAGGAACGAAATAAGGCTCATTAGGAGTGCACCCAAAGTTTGTGGAAGTTATAAGCATGTCTGAAAATGTCAATATTTTTTCAGAGTTACCATAGGGTAAAGGCTTTTACAAAGTTTTTAACTCAATTCAAACAATGAGAACCAAATACATTCATAAAAGATATGCAGACATTTTTTTTTTTTTTTTTTACATTTTCTGGTCTTATAACAAATCAAAATCAATTTGCTACATTTAATGACATCTGGATTAATTTTATATTTTATACATGCTATTTTATAATATCAACATTATATTAATTATATTAATTATAATGTTGATGCTGCAAATAAACCCTTACAAAATTACAGCCAAACATACGTTTCATTACAGTAAAATCACAAATTAATTTAAAATTAATACCTCCATATAGTTTTTTGTTGTTGTTGTTGTTATATTTATGTAATTTTCTTTTGTTTGATGATGGACAATATCAAATAACGTTTTATCTCTCTCGCTCTCTCTATACGGTGTATATATATATATTGTTAATTTAATAAGATGAATATATATATATATATATATATATATATATATATATATATATATATATATATATATATATATATATATATTCATCTTATTAAATTAACAATGCTAACCATAGTAAAAAAAAAAAAAAAAGCTTTTATAATGATTATTATTAATCATAAAAACTATTTTTTTTTTTTTTTTTTTCATAATTTTTCTCCCTCTGTGTTATTTTTCACAACAGTTTTACCATAGGCTGAAAAGAAATATGATACTTCGGCGTAAAACTATGGTTACCGTTGTAAATTTGTTCAAATACACAATGCTAGCCATAGTTTCTTCCAAAATATTGTCGTTACAAATCGTATCGTTACAAATCTAGTTTACAAATGAATATATTAAAATGACAAATGTTTTAGACGGTGGCAAATGACACGAGACCGTATCTCACAGTAGTACGAAAAATAGAAACTGCAGTACTAGGCTATATTTTAGTACTAATATTTAAAATATATAGTTACCAAGGTGCTTTTTCATTTAAAGTCACATGACAGAAACAGAGAGATGTTGTAATGGAGCAGCTTAGTTAGCTTCACCTGGTCGGACTCGCACTCTCGGGTGCAGGTGCTCATGGCATCCACCCACAGGTTGGGGTTCATCTCGTTGGGACACATTCCCGCGTGAGAATAAACCACTTTGGACAGGGTCATTGGCATCGCTCTGGCGCGCAAGTCCAAACGCAAGACGCAGAACTGTCCACACAAAAACCAGATCCATCTGGGAAACAGCATCCACCACATATCCACGCGAAAAAAAATGTCCGTTCGAGGAAGAAAACGTCCCAGGGGTCAAAAACCTACGCAGTCACTTCCCTGTGCGTGAAACAGGGCACAAGTAAGCGGGAACCCCGGCTGAAGAGGAGGACGTGTGCTCCGCTCAAGAGGTTTGTGGAGTGGAGGAGAGGTCGATGCGCGCGCGACGGTCATCAGCGCCGGGGGATTAGAGGTTGCGTGTTCAACCCTATTACTAAACATTTCCTACACTTGTAAACAAAGGCTAACTACTGTTTTTGCTAATGCAGTGTCGCGCGGTGATGGGTACACTAACTTCTCGAACGACTTTGACATTTAAGGCGCAGAGAGGCACCTGCGTGACGCACTAGAGCACCTTTTAACGTTTCACAACCGAACTATAAGTCGTCGGCTATGTTTGGACTGGACAGCTGGTGTCTACTGCATAGTGCACACTGCGCAGTGTACACTGAAAACTGGCTACTCAGTTCCTGATGAAGGAGCAAGTGAAGCACTAGCAGTATGCAGAGATTAACATGTCGAGTTAAATGTTGCCACGTCCGCCACTTTGAATGTTCATATCAAAATGAGGTACAAATTGAGTACACTTGAATGAACTCTAAAGTTGCAATTACGACATTAAAATCAGACAGTCTGAGCTGAATGCTGAGTTAAAGAACTAACTAGTTAGAACTGGTTACAGTCAGTGTTGAATGTAATCCGTTACTTTTTAATTTAAAGGTAAAGGGATTACTTTTCATTTTTCTGTAATTTAATTACAGTTACTTCTGATGTACTGTATAGAACAGTTCTATATAAAACAGAAGTGGATTTAACTTCGAAATCTAATGTTAAAATATAATGATTTTTAAAAAATTATTAATTAAAAGAGCAGTATTGTTCAACTGGTCTGATACAGGATTTAGAAAGTGATTGGTAATAATTTAGTAATGCAGTAATTTTTGGAGAGAGTAATTAGTATAGCAGTTAAATTACACCATTGAAATAATAGGCAGCTAGTAATTAATTACTTTAAGTAACTTTAAGTAACTTAACACTTTTCACAGTAAATTTCTTTTGTATGATATTTAATGTATGGTTAAATAATAATATAGATTAAAAATGCCAGATACGAAAACATATACTACTTACTTACTTAAAATATTTATAATATATAATATAAAATATTTTCAGTGTTGTAAATAAAAGATTATATACCAGAAAATACTACTTCAGTCTTTGTACTTTAAAATGTAACATTTCATTCAGTGTTACTTATCTGTTTTCTTTCTTTGTACTTAACCAAACTATATTTCCCATCATTTTTGGCACCGAAGAATAATAAAATGTTGAAAAGAATTGGAAACCATAATACAGTTCAAAAGTACAGCATTTGTTTGAATTACAGCCTTGCTATAAATAAAAGTATTTTCTTTTCTTTTTTTATTTAAAAGTCTTACTGACCCCTAATATGCACTTAATGGTAATGTAACTATATTATAATTTGAACAAACATAATATTTGACTGCCACATTGTTTAAATGTTTTTTTTACAAGTCCAGTCTTATAATACCAATAAACACACTGCTGCCAGGAACATATTCACCCAAAAGTTAGTCTGTGTCCCATCTGACTTCAGCAGACATGGGAACGTTACCTCCAGCTGTGTGGGTACAGAGTAGAGGTCACGTGGTTCAAACATACAACCAGTGCTGTCAGCAATAAACACCAGACTGCATATGAAACTCTCTTACAGTGTTCTTAGTCTCTCAGTGTCATTAAGAGCAGATTAAATAAGAGTTACAACTCTCTAAAGAAATTATAAAAAATGAGCTCTAACTGAAATCATTTCAATGAAACAAAAACAATAACGAAATCACTAAGTATATAATTAACATGTGGCTACCAAACTGACCTGAAATCACATCAGTTCCATCTTTTATAGACATTTCTGAGAAAGCTTATCAATTTACCTGCAAAAAACTGAATCAAATCCATCTTTTATATGACCATGGACCTCAAAAGCAGGGTATATATATATATATATATATATATATATATATATATATATATATATATATATATATATATATATATATATTTTTTTTTTTTTTTTTAATTGAGATTTATGCATCATCTGCTTTAAGGTTGTCCAAATGAAGTTCTTAACAATGCATATTATTTATTAAAAATTATGTTTTGACATATTTACGGTAAGGAATTTACAAAATATCTTAAGTGAACATGATCTTTACTTAATATCCTAATGATTTTGACCCATACAATGTATTGCTGGATATTGCTACAAATATACCCCTGCTACTTAGGACTGGTTTTGTGCTCCAGGGTCACATATGACTGAATTCACGAGTCCATCCAGAACAATTTGAAATTTTGAGAATGACACACTATAAGTGCAATATGACAGAAATGTAGAGCTGTCTTTGTTTTAATTTGTGAAACATGTACCACCTGCACTAAATCAACGCACCGCAGCAGAGAAGTGATTTAACGGCACTTCCACTTAAGCTGAATCTTTTGTGTGAACTTATGAGCTTTCTGAAAGGTATTAACGCTGTCTGTATGCCGGGGCTCCCCACCCGCAAAAAGGGTCATAAAAAACAATCAACGTGTTATTACCTCTCATAAGCTCATTATATCGTCTGACGTGCACACAAAAGAGTTAGCAACACTCAGTTGAGCTCTGTTTTAAAAGTTCTCTCTAGAAACGAGCCGTCTCCACACACACACACACACACACACACACACGCAGCAGGGTGACCAGTGATTCAATGTCACCGTCGATCCTCAACACAGCAGGCTGTTCTTACACAAGAGGTGCAGAGTGTGTGTTGCTACATCTGGAGGACACATGCCATCTGTTTTCATTTGAAAATGATTTGCCTCAGACCTACTGTGTTTAAAGCAAAATAGCCACCATGTTAAAAAAAAAAGAAGCCACAATTAGGAAGTTTAGCAATTCATCACTTTGACTTATAACGGCGATTAGTTGAGGTTAATACGAGACAGCTGTTCCCTGATCAGCAGAGTTTGCCACATGCAGCTGGATGTCTGGTTTTGAGACAGACCCACTGAGAAGGCAGGTGTTTACTGACAACTGAGCGAGATCTCATGCTAGTTTCACCATATGGGGCAAGAGATGCGATGTGGTATGAAAACATGAAAAGATAACTCCACCTTTTGAAAGTTCAGATGCGAAACCAAGCTGAGAACACGGTATCTTCAGGAACTTTCCACATTTCGCATTTTAATACGACTGCAGTTATTTATACGCTTTTTTTTCTAGATACAATAGATAGTTTGCATTGGAGCACTGACACATTTTTTTTAGCTTCTGCACAAATACAAGGATTCGAGTGTAATTTCCTGCAGTCTCGAGAGGCCTGCATGCTCGTGTGATCTATAGCGTTTCTCTTAAAATGTGCAACTGAGCGAAAGAGGTCAAAGGGCAGTTGGTGAACCAAATTAGTCCCTGATTTCTCATATAGGTTGATGCGAAACAAATTGAAACTGAAATAAAACTTCCATCAGGGTTTCGGGAAAAACATGACACCAATCTTGCAAAGAATATTTTATTATTATTTTTAGAAACATCAGCATTTTTTCAGTTTTTCAACTGACTTTGAGAGGACTATTCACTGCTCAAACCGAGAACATCGTCCGCTTTAAATCCTAAGATTTATAAAAGCTCTTGGCAACTTCTCCTCCTTTGTACCTCCGTGACCAAAACCCCATAGCAAATTTTAAACGTTTTGTTCATTTATTCCCCATTTTTCTGCACTATATTGCCTTATGAATTTTAAACATTAATTTCAAACTAGTGTAAACACATAATTCATCTCAAACTCTGATCCAAAGCTAAATTTGGCATCTTATATGCTGGTGACTCCATGTAGTCTAGTCCAGTAAATCTGATGTCCTGTGTGGAGCCTACAGAAGAGTTTAATAGAGTGGAAACACTTCCTTCCTCCTACAGAGAGCATTAGTGATGCCTGGAGTCTCATTTCTACAAGTCGAAGCCTGTCCTCTATTGGCAAACTTAAGCAATGGCATGTTGCTCTGGATTTTTTTTCTGTTAAACCTAAAGAAAGATATGTTCAAGGCATGCACATTTAATCCTACTCACCTTTTTCAAAGTTATATATATATATATATATATATGTATAAAAAATAAAATATTCTAATATTGAAAGCCGAGCTGTATTTGACCCCTAGAACGTGAATAATAAGAGTTTCCCTAACTTTTAAATCAACTAAAAATACATTAACACATAAAAAAATCAGTCACTTTCATCAGTCTGTTCCTGTTGGATAGAAACTAGTGCTAATTTTTTGACAGAATTACATGATTTTGAATTGAGTTTCCTGTGAAACAGTTAGTATATGCAGAAATATGTATTCAGCATTATGAAATGTAGAGCTTGTAGTTATTTAACAAAATGTCGTTTTGGCCAGAAAATGTACTATTTGGCTAATTGTGTGATATAGATGTGTTGCTGGGCTAAGAGTTTAGAAAACTCAGTTTGTATATCTTTTTTTATTATTATTAATATTTAAGAAATTTTAAATAATTTGAGAATGGATTAAAAAATAACTGTGTAAAATAAAAATAAAATGCACTAATAAATAAATATTTAATAAAAATATAATTAAGGAAGTAAACACTGTAACCATTAGGGCACTCAGTATTCTGGGAAGTTTTTGTGCATTGGGAATCATATTTTTCAAGTAAAGCAAGGGAAACACTCATTTTACATACAGCACACAGTGAAGATGACATGAATATGACACAGACCAACCGTCACACAGCGAACACGTGATCATGGTGGATACACATACACACTTCACAAGATCTCACAGCTGGATTCTACTAAGTTTGCAATGTTTGTGAAATTAAATGCTCATTAGTCATTCAAAGATTAGTTTCAATTATATAAATGTGTATTGATGCTGACGGTAAACGAGAAAGTATTATGATGTTTGCCTTTCTATTACAAATCCATTATAATAATCATTCTAATACTTTTTTAAACATTAATTCCTTTGTTTAACGGTTCTATCTGATTATTAGACAGACTTCTATTCGTATTAGACAAAATTGTTAAAGGGGTCAAATGATGCGATTTCAATTTTTTCTTTCTCTTTGGAGTGTGACAAGCTCTTGGTGCATGAAGAAGATCTGTAAAGTTGCAAAGACTAAAGTCTCAAATCCAAAGAGATGTTCTTTATCAAATTTAAGACTCCCCCACGCCCCCTAAAAAGGCTTGTTTAAAAACGTGTACATGTATACATCACTAAGTGGAAATATTTGTGTGATGTCTCCCAAATGTTCACGCAAACATTGAGGTTTCAGTAACCTCAGTTAGTGTTGAAGCAACCGTGTCAAGGAAATGTTGTGTGCTTCTAGGAGAAAGCAAAAGCACTTTAAAATGGCCTTCCGAAAGTAGATGCATTTAGGAATCTATAAGATTACTTACAACAGAACAGCAGCACATCTTATGGACAACTGTTTCGTAAACATAGGAGAGGAGGTCATTCTGACTTTGCTATGACAATCTGGTGCTTCTGAATCAGCTACTGGAAGTACGTTTTGTTATTAGTTTAAGTATTTGCTATTGAATGTGCAGATGTGTCGTTTTGTGTGTCGCATGTGTGTGTGTCGCGTGTGTGTCTGTGTGTGTGTGAGAGAGAGAGAGAGAGAGAGTGAGTGGAGTCAGCTGTCTTAACCGTCTGTGGCTTGTGTACTGCAAACACATACGAGCTTCATCACTGTGTCTGTCACATGACTCTGTTCCTCTTTCAGGCTTGAACTGATGGTAAAACTACATTATTAACTGTCTTTACATTTATTTTGAAAGATGAAGCTTGCAATTATGGAAAGGGGGATTACATTTTGGCCAATCAGAGCAGACTGTGCTTGTTAGGAGGAGGGACTTTGTAGAAAGCGATGCGTTTTAGAGAGGCGGGGCATAGAGGACCTACAATAATGTACAGTATTTTAACAATGATGTGTTTTTTGAACATTAAAGCATGTAAACATATTCTGTTACACCAAATACACAAAATACAGATTTTTAAAAAAGCATCATATGACCCCTTTAATAACGACAGTAAACAAGATGGAGAGTGTGAACACTGTGTGCTCTCAGGCGCTGCCTTATCAGCGCCGACAAACTAAAAGTCTGCTGTGTCATCAAAATAAAAGTCTCAAACACATCGGCCAAGAAGAAAAAATTATCGGACAATTCTGATATTTGAAAAATGCCAAATATCGGCTGATATATCAGCCTAGGCTATATATCGGTCAACCACTAATGATCACTAATTTTTACTAATCAGTACTTGATGTAGTTAAGATAGTTCTTAAAGAAATGATGAGCCAGTTTTTGCTCTTCCTCAAGTTTTCCTTGATTCCTATAAGAGTCATATTCGTCCTGTGCCCGATGTGTCTGGTGACCAACAGATAGGCCTTTACACGAAGCAACCATCAGCTTGCCAAGTCCATCAATGAAGAACTCTGAAGTCAGTGATGATCATTCAAAGATGAGACATGGAAACAAAGAATGGATGGACATGGGAGGACATTAGATGAATGAAATGTGCTTGGAAGTTATCAATGAAGATGTTTTACTGAAGTAAAATTTGGTACACTTACCGGTGTGAGCGACTCTTTTGAGGAACGGATCAAAGCCAACCCTTCGTACAGCATCAGTCCTAGCTAAGAAATAATTAACAACACCATCCACTAGAAAGCAGCCATCATATCCTGGAAGTGGTTGATGAAACTCTCTAATACGTCTTAGGCAGCCGCCGTCATTCTCATCTCCCTCGTCATACTCCAGAACAAAGTAGAACTGGTCCCCCGAAACCTCACCCCCAAGCTAATCAGAAAAAAAGAGCTTGTATATATTGCTAAAAGACTTCTCACAAGTTCGTAAAAGCATATTCCATTGACACTTACAACATCTAGATCTGGAAGAGCTTCCATAATCTCCACAAAACTCTCGATCCGTGTCTCACTCAAGAACTCGAAGTCGTCATCAACCCACAGGAAGTATTTCGTTGTAAGTTGAGATACAGCCAGATTTCTGCCTGCAAACCAGCCCTGAAAGGTTACCACATAATCATCAGTAGAGATAAATGACCAGGTCATCAACATTTGGTGTCAACAAGCCAATTTACACTGAACTGGCGGGCTGGTGCCTGAGGTATAAAGAGCTGACAATAGGAACTTATTTTCACCTGTTGAACATTTTGACTCCGTGGTTGTGTCTAAGAAGTGACATACTGTTCTTGTCAGCAGTAGGCATTGGTTGGCATGGTGTGAATGGACTTTACCGTCCCTCCAGAAAAACGCGATTATGTGATCACGTGATTTAATGCATAATCAGCCAAGGGCCGCATATTTATGCGGGGGTCGCATTTTTTCAAAAACGCTGCACTTTCGCCGCATAAATTGCCGATTTCAGGAAGAAAAATATGCGGAGGTAGCATGATTTCATAATAATAATCATTTTCATTGCAAAAAAGTGACATATATCTTAGCAGAAAGTTGAAAAATGTTGCATTTACTTCACACAGGTAAATCGCAATTATTTTCCAATGGGAACCTTCATTTTTACAGAAGTTGTTGAATATTCCTTTTGTAAAGCTAGAGAACTTGTTTGACTCAATGTTTTGTAAATTGAGCCATGTGTTAATTAAGATCTGAAATAAAACAGAATGAGAACTTAAATATTCTGTGATTTAGTATGCTTGCTTATCATAGGAAGTCATAAGAAATGACTCTTTACAGTAAGGTAGTAGCCTAGTGAGAACAGGGTGTTGAACAGTGGGGGGGGTCACCTTTTTTTATCTTTTTCATCAAACCGCAGTTTTTGCAAGTTCCCGCAATTTCATTGCATAAGATTGCAAAAATATCCCATATATTCCATCGCATTTTTAAAGAAAACCTGCCCCAAAATCAAGGATTTTTGCCCGCAACAATCACAAAAATAATCTGCGTTTTTCTGGAGGGACTGACTTTACAGCATCAGATCAATTAAAGTGTCGATGTGTTTACCTGTGCAGGAGGCATGATGTAGTGCTCAATGTTGTTTCCAGGCACATTTTCAGGTTTCAGGCTGTCATCCGCAACAATGATCTTGATCTTCGGGTAAAATTTCCTGATACTCTGGATGAGGATATTCAGCTCCTTATACCTCAGAAAGGTCTTGGTTATTATGGTCACCCGTGAGTTGATATCTGAGAGACAAAAAGGTTCCTTGGTTTAACTGTGCACAAATTGAACAATGATTTACTCAGGACAATTACACTTTTGTTTAACTTACATATCACATTACATTGAAGTAAGCATACTTTTTATGTGTGTGTGTGTGTGTGTGCTCTTGTTTTTGTGAAATATCAGTACACAACTCTGTATAATGACATGGGTATGACACAGGTATTACAAGGAGAGGGTGACTTATGAGGACATAACCCATGTCCCCATTTTTCAAAACGCTTCTATACCATACAGAATGAGTTACTTTGAGAAAGTAAAAATACACAAAGTTTCCTGTGAGGGTTAGGGTTAGGGTTGGTGAAGGACGATAGAATATACAGTTTATACAGTATAAAAAACATGACGCCTATGGGATGTCCCCACTTTTCACGAAAAAAAAAAAAACGTGTCTGTGTGTGTGTGTGTGTGTGTGTGTGTGTGTGGTGGTCTCACCTTTTCCTGGGTCATACAAAACAGGAACTGATGGTCTTCTGATCATGACTGGAAATATTGCCTTGTGATCCTCAAAAGTGAAAGAGACTAAGGAAAGAAGATAATTTATGCCATTTAAGAGAATGTTTCTTACAATAACCTAACCCTAACCCTAACCCATTTTCAAACTATAATGTGTCAGATTTCCAGTAAAGCACTTCTGTTAATAGTAGTTCTATTGTGTTTCCGTAGTTTTTCAGTAACTGTGTAGATTTCAATTCTCATTTCCAGTCCTCGTCCCCTAGCTCTGCATATTTTGCATGTCTCTCCTTGTTAACACACCTGATTCAGATAATCAGCTCACAATTTACCTCACTTCAGAACATTAAATCAAGGATTTGTGCTGCACAACGTCTTCGAACAAGTGTGACGTCATATACCTCTGTAAATAAATAGTTTAAATTCACGTCTCGCTCACTTCAATGCACTTTGAATGGAATACGCTCCCTTCGAACTGGAATAATGGAAGAAGATCCTGCGATGTCCACTTCGCAGGGCACTTACGTACTTATGTGCAGAGCAGGGGGCGTGAGGACTGGAATTGAGAACCGCTGATATATACGCACACAAATACATTATAGAAATACACACAAACATATATACATATATATAATAAATCATATATAGATACAGTTAGATATTGATATATAGATAAATCAGCAAAAAATCTGAGACCAAATTATATTGCTCATGTATTTTCTGGAATCGCAGTGTGAAAGGGGCTTTAGTATCCCAATCCTGGGAGATGGTGGGTATCCTTATTTGAGTGCACCCATCTGCCTCATCACACCAAACAGAGATTTTAGAAAATTGAATCCATGCACACTTTAATGGCTTGAACTGCCCACAATCCATTGCACTTTGGCAGAACTACTAATAAAACGCGTTAGAAAAACGTCAAATGTGGCAGATTCGATGGTTAGGTAGAGAGGTTTGCGAAAAGGGTTTGATTTACTAATAATCAACATTCAACATGGTAAAAAAAAAAATATTTATTGTTATCCGTGTTATATTTCATCTGCAACAGCAATGTGAACTTTTATAAACATCCATTTGGTCGTTAACGTTGAAATGCATTATTATGCAGAAAATATGAGAAGATCAACAAGCTACTTCATTCTCTCCAGTACGGTAGGGAGTTAAATTAAATGTCCTTTAAAGATGCAATCGTGTGACTTGATTGTATGTCCCAAAGCTTGTCTACTCTTCTACTACACACTCAAAAGTGTGTACATATTCCTCACCAAAAGATTACATACTTTAAGGGCGTAGTATAAGTAGGCATATTGAGATGCAGGGCCTGTCTTAATAAATGAATCAGAATCAGCTCGTTCTAATTCTGAATCAACAATCATTCACTCATTCACAGATTCAGTTGGGAATTAATCACAACCACTAATGAACTTGATCAGGGGAAGAGTTATGGTTCAATCTTTGTCAGCGGATTAAAAAATAGACAAAATAACGCATTGGACAGCAATACTGTTTAAAAGCCAAGTAACAATATTATTATTTTTTGTTTATTGAATGGTTATAAAAGCAAGATCACACCAACAATTGTGTGTTTTTACCTTGCTAGCGTGATACTTCTAGTTTTAAAAGATATATAACTGAAACTGTTCCTAAAACATTGAGGCACCTCATTGGCTAGCATGTATCTTGTAACTTGAGTGTTAATCCTGCCTCTTCACTGTGTATTTGAGCAACACATTTAGTACATATTATAGGC
This sequence comes from Carassius auratus, assembly GCF_003368295.1. Taxonomy (NCBI): domain Eukaryota; kingdom Metazoa; phylum Chordata; class Actinopteri; order Cypriniformes; family Cyprinidae; genus Carassius; species Carassius auratus. The sequence goes on along the minus strand of NC_039270.1, from coordinate 7,663,915 downwards.
CTAAGTGTGTTTCCTGTACAGACAGCCTTTACCCAGGTCTGATGTTCTGATGTGGTAGATGGTGCTGGTGTAGGTCACTCTGGACAGCAGATCGTTGAGTTGTGTGAGGTTGCTGGATGAGATGGTCAGTTCACTCTGACCCTGTCCCTCCACCTGATCTCCATCCAGAAGATCCTCCACTGAGAGCACTCCACTCTTCACACTCAAAGACACCTGCAGACATCACTGTGTTAATGCAAATTAAGCACTCTAAGTTCACATCTAGAACAGAATGTGAATTTAAAAATTTGCATTTAACACTTAAATAGGATTTTAGGGTGAGAACTGAATTTTTAAGTTCATGCATTGTGAATTAATGCCTCATACACTGAAAAAAAAAAGAATAGGCTTAGAATAGGCTTAGAAACACAGAAATTGCTAATAAAAAAAAAATTAAATCATTTCTGTAATACTGAATTAAATATGAAATTTTAAAACAGTACATTACATTTCTTGTAAAACATTTTTTAATTTACTTTATTAACTTTTTTCTTAGCATATAGGGCTTTTACCTACAACTGTCTTTAAATAAATAATAATTTAAAGAAGTTGCACAAATGGCATTGATTGCTTAACCTTGTACACCTCCCTCTTGTTTGTTGTTATACCTCTCTCTTGTGTTTGAAGAGCAAGACCTGAAATAATGACAGAAAAACACAATTCACTTAATAGATCAAAGAAAAAAAGAAATGATATTCTAAGCAGCATATAAGGTGAGGTTTGCTCAGTTAACAACAGTCCTACACATGACTCTGTTTACAAGGAATATAAGTTAACCTGGTATCAAACTTTTCTTCAGAGGAGCTACCCTGAAACCTGTGATTGGATATTGGAGAGGAGAGTTGGCCGGGGCAATAATAATATCTGCATTTGTCTTCCTTCTGAAAAATACCACAATGTTGGAAAAACTGTATCAATGTCTCCCAGAATGTCTAGTGGAAGAATGATCATTGGAAAGTTTGATTGCACTTTTGCTAAGAGAAAATATAGTGGAGCAAGTCAATCCTCAATGAGAGGTGTAACAACAAAGATAAGCAGATAAAAGACTGTTAAAAAAACATCAGCAAATGCACATTTAAAGTTACATTCATGACAGATGATAACATGACATGGTGTGGTGTTAATAGGACTGTGAGCAAGATGAAGAAAAATCCAGTTCAACCTGAGTTGATATTGCTTGTATTCATTCGCTCTGCGTTCTAGTATGTTATCCATTTCATGTGGCACAAACTTCCTTAAGAGTTCAGCTCCTTGACAAGAAACATTTGGCCTGAGGAGTTCTGTCACACTTGACAAACATGTAAAGATCACAGGTTAGGCAGAGCATCTAAACTGGATCTACTTAAGATTCATCAGGAAAGTTTAAATGATACTTACCTTGAGATTTCAGATTGTTCAGGACTTAAGCTGTTTAACAGAATAAAGTAAGCAGATCACATTGCTTAGTTAATAGTCAGAGAAAGGGAGGTAAAGGTACAGAGTAGTATGACACCAACAGAAGAAACTGTAAAGTTAATACAAATGGGTGTTTCTTTGAATTGACACTGTGCATACGAGGTACTTCGGAACAATGCTGTTAAGTCAAGTCTGTTTAGCTTCAATCATGCTGCGTGCGCAATTGAGTGCATGCATGACAGCTTACAGTTCATTCTGCATTCATAGCTCTTAGCAATAAATAAATCACTGCTTTAAAGGCAGGCTATCTTTTAAAATTACTTATTTAGCCCACCTGTATTTATTTCCTTGTTCTTACCTCCTGTATTTATAGCCCTCTGTTTTCAGTTTAGCTTGTCAGCTGTTGTCTTTGAGTGTGTGTGTGTGTGTGTGTGTGTGTGTGTGAAGCTGCTGTGTTTGTAGTTCTTGTGACTTGTCTTCTTTGGATTGTCTTTCAGATCAGTAAAAGTACAGTAGAGTACTTTTAAACTGATGTCAAAGGAGGAGAAGCTTGACTCTGCTGAATTAATCTTTTTATGCTTTTATGAGGAAATAGCTTAATATTTAATGAAGTAACGACCTATCTGCTAATCTTCAACATGTCTGCCATTAAGCAGAATGAGAGTTCAAACAGCTGATAAAAACAACACAGCACAATAATCCACACCGCTCCAGCCCAACAATTAACATCTTGTGAAGTGAAAAGATGTTTTTAACTTCAAAACGTTGCTTCCAGCTAAAATATGGGTCCTCTGGTCTAAACAATGATGTTGGTGGATGTTGATGTGGAAGGAAGATTTATTATGGATTATGGACTGGTGTTCTAAACAGAAGTGAAAGTTTAATAAAACGTGTTGATGGGTTCGTTTCGTAATGCAGAGCTTTTCACTTCAAAAGATGTTAATTGAAGTGAAAATTAACTGTAGTTGTGTGGATTACTGTGATGTTTTCAGCAAATTTGGACTATTTATGTAAGAGAGTTTACGTAAAGCCTGCCTCACTCTACTTTATAGCAGGGGTGTCCAAATTCAGTCCTGATCCAAACCACTTGCTCTTCAGAGTTTAGTTCCAGCTTACATCAACACACCTGTCTGGAGGTTTCTAGTATGCCTTGTAAGACCTTGATTAGCTGGGTCAGGTGTGTTTAATTAGGGTTGGAACTAAACTCTACTCTACTAATGAACTGGGCCCGTTTCCCCAAAACGTTCTTATCGCTAAGTAGTTCATAACCTAATCCTTAACCTTTCTCTTAACCTTCCCACTGGGCAAAGTTATGTCCAGTGGACGCCTTTTTATGTCTTTGCTGACGTTGAAAAGACGTCCACTGAGGAGCCAGAATGAAAGTTTTTAAGACGTCTTTTTTTGACTTTTTATTAAGGCATAATTTATACTGTTTCTGGACCAAATCAACACTCTCAGGATTTAGATTTGTGTTATTTCAATGTAATTTCCAGACACTGTGTTTGTCCTAAAATCAAGAAAATAAAATAATATTTATGAAATAATGAAATAACTGACGGTTGAGCATGTGGTAAAATCAACTGCAAATCAAAGACATCAAATCTCTGAAGATCTCAGCAGAGGAGGATCAAACATCTCCACGAATGGTTTTATAAGCTTCACTCATTAGATTGACTTTATTTCTGTCAGACATCCAGAGAAGCTCTTATTGAGAATTAACAGAGGTTTAAATGTTGATATTTGATTCATTTGAAGTCACTATTGTGGTGATTAGTGTTTGGTTTAGTTGGGATCTTGGTCCTCATACTTCTAAAGTTAGCTTGTCTCTTGCTGTTGTAACTGTGTGTTATAAAGCACTCCTATTCTGACATAGAGCAATGAGCTGAAGTGCTAATTATAAGTGCTAATAATGCTGACAAAATTATAGCAAAATAATACATTAGTCTTTTGTTGCAACCAGTAGCGTAGCCAGAAAAGAGACTCTGGGTGTGCATATGAAAATCTGGGTGTGCCACATTTATTGTCAGATTACTGTGCAAAATTATAGGATAGTTTTTTTGTTGCACTGCTTCCGTCCAACCATACTCCTAGTGGTAATTTGCAGGCCGTGTTAAAATGTAGATAATTGTTAAATGTAATAATTTTCTTCCAAATACGATAATTTTGAACTTCTGGTACGATACTTGGACATTTCCAATCTGGCAACACTGTCTGTTGATGTTGGGCCCGGGGAGGGAGAAACATCCTCATCAGGTGTAACGTTAGGCCTTGTGTCCGGCTGTCCATCAAGCCAAGGTTTTTTGCTAAAAAAATAAAATAAAATAAAAAAGGAGCTCTCCAACATATTGCTAGCTAGCAATGTGCAATCTAAAATTATCTGTTTATATCATAGACTGCTGGGGTCACAGTCAGCTGCTGTTTGCTGATTGGTTGGCAGACCGAATGTCGGCAGATATATTTTAACAAAAATAATTTAAAATGTAAATTACATTTTAACATTTTTAGTATTATTGCACCATATATTGGATTCTTATTTCTGTGGCCCTGAGAGTATGATTTAGAATGTTCAGTGGCGTCACAGAACTGCCAGATTCAAACAGCTTTCGCGCGTTGGCTGGCGCTGAGCCAGAGACGGACGCGCTCAGCTCTTGTCATATATCACAATTAATATGCAGTGTTTTCAACCCCATAATGTTTATTTTAGGTTTCATACATAAACCACTTTGGTAAGATATATCTTTCGAGGTCTTCTTAGCGCGCTAAGAGTGAGCGTTATCGGGGAACCGGGCCCTGATGAGTTGAAGACATACAGAATCTGCAGTGTACAGGAACATGACTGAGACTTGTTGCAAAAGTTCAGAGGCTATAAGTGCTGATAGCTAAAAAAAACACCCTGTTACTAAAATCACCACAGTGCACAGGTGCTTTAAGACAAGTGTAGATCATTTTGAGAATTTTCTAAATACCAAGAAACCAGACTAAGAGAAATAAATATGAAGAAAGGACTATCCATACCGGTGTGCAAGTGTGCTTTTCTTGCTCTTCAACATGCCACGGTGTATAAAGTAGATGCTCAGTGAACCACCAAGAAAAATCAAGAAAACAATAAGGCGTTTGTACTTCATGCACTTCATCATGGGGGATGATCTGAAAGAACAGGTACACACAGCAATAACAGTCACACTGAAACACATGTAAACTGGAACTTTTTAATTAATGCTAAACATGCAAAAGTATGTTAATGCTTGTAGCAACATAAAGATGGGTAAATGCTTAAAACATTTTTGGTGACCTAACCTAGTGTTAGGGTTATTAAAAAATAATAGTTTACCCCAAAATGAAAATTTTCTCACCCTCGGGCCATCCAAGATGTGAGTTTTTTTATACAGATCTGGAGACATTTATTATGTACAGTAGCAATTTTGCCACGTCTTGGATGGCCTGAGGGGGAGTATATTTTCTGCAGATTTTTGTGTGAGCTGTTCCTTTAGGATATATTTTTCACATTTATAAAAGCAATGGGTAAAGTGAGAAGGAACCAGAGGTGGACAAATTACACAACACTGGTCAAATACTACTCCACTAAAAGTGAAAGTTGTAAAGACATGCAAGTATGAAAGTGCATGCTTTCAAAAGTACTTAGGTACCAAGTAAAAAGTAAATGCATTGTTGGTAGCACTTTATTTTACAGTCCTGTTTGTCATGTACATACTATGTACTTATTATTGTAATTGCAATAACTATGTAATAACTAGGTACTGACCCTGAACCTACCCATAAAACCTAACCCCATGCAGTTACCTTGTATTACCAGAACTTTCTTAGATAAATACACGTAAGTACATGTATTGTAAAATAAAGTGCAACCGCATTGTTTATTGTCACATTGTATACTTACAATACCTCATGCCACTAATGCAACTTACTGAATACACAGATTAGCTTGTATTATCATTTGAATTAAGTGATTTTATGTTACCAAACCTGTAGAAATCGAACAACTCTATGAAGATAATCATCTTTATTTCTTATTTAACACTCCTACAGCTACGCTGAACTCATTTTAATACTTGTTTAAGGGTTACAAAGTTCTTTTTCAAAGAGATATCAAAGGATATGATATGGTTCATTTTAGGCAAATGAAGCAAACATTGAAAAGAAAACAAATCTTTTCAAAAGTGTTTTCAGAAAACTGGAACATACTCTCTCAGTTTGGCCATGGACATGCACACTGCACCAAAGAGTTGACATCATTTTGACATCATTTACTCGCATCACCCATCACATGACTGCTCTGTATTTGTTACTGCGACATATCTGAGCACCACACCCGAACGACATTCGTGAAACTAACCTGATCTGTACTAAAGACCATTAGGAGTTAAGACATGCTTAGAGACGATATGCTTAGAGTAACATCTCTAAGCATGAAAGGCAATAGTCAAAGAATTCAACATACGCGCTAACATCTCTTAGTCATCAAAAAATACAGTAGCCACAAAAGACATCATCATCATCATCATCATCATCTTCTCTGCCACACATGGAAACCCAACAAAAGTGAGATGTACTTACCAGTATAAAATAATCGTTTCAGAAGAGCAGTAAATTTGTGTTTTTCTAAAACCTCCCAGTCTTAGCTGTTCTTGCTTTCTAATACGAGACATCTTCCATTTTCCTTGTCCAGTGGCCAGAATAAACCTGATCACTTTACACTGCATCACCAAGAGAGATAATGTGCATCAGATCACTTGCACTTTAATGTTACCATAATGCATTTACTAACTGAAGGAGTGGAAGATCTGCAGGGAGTACACACAAAAAAGAAAAGAAAAAAAGAAGAATAATTTACCGACTCCTTACTTCTGAATCTCCTGAATGAATGTCACGTCACGTCACTAACTATTTTGCATTGTACCAGCCTGGACCATAATCTATTTTTAAGATAGAATATATATTATCTGTAACAGTTACTCAGTGAGTATTATTTGACAGATTTCATTGTATATACATATATTATTTGTGTGTTTGATATAGTATTACACTTATATCAATGCACAGCCTATTGTTTATTTAACTAGCTAGCCAATGGTCCTAATTAGGGCTGGGTTGAAAAAAAGAGTTGGCTTGAGTTGGCTTGAGAAAGCCTGGCCAGAAAGTTGAAAAAGTTCAATTTGACGTTTTCTAGCATGTTACTAGCATGTTCATTGCACGATTAGCATGTTTCTAGCATGATTAGCATGCCACTAGCATATTGCTAGCATGACTAGCATGTTGCTAGAATGTTTCTAGCATGTTTAGTCATCTGACTAGCATGTTTCTAACATTATTAGCATGTTGCTAGGATAGATAGATAGATAGATAAATAGATAGATAGATTATGAGTTAGTATGAAATTTTGAGTATTGCTTACTGTTTTACAAGTTCAGTCAACTTAAAGATGACATTTTATTAATTGAATTACATTTTCTTAAGCTTGTTCTACAGTTCATCTGAGAAACAATAGCACATTTGCAGCTGTTACAAATTATGGCAATGCAGAGAAAAGTTAAAGTCCATGGTGTTTTCTTGTAAAATGTTTTTAATGCAGTGCAAGTGATATCAAGCCAACTTGACCGTCCTGGAACAACACAAGCACTCATGTTTTAAAGCTTGGCTGTGTCCAGTTCCATCATAATACTCTTCTCCTTAAGGTAGTATAGTTCAGTTGCTATAAATTTAACTCTTATTTTATACTGAAAGGCCAAAAAAAAAAAAAAAAAAAGTCACATTCTGGATTTAAATGAGTAAATATTTGACATTATTTAAGGATTGACTCATTCATCATCATGAAGTAGTTAATATGTTTCTGGCATGTTGTGTGTTTGGCAACAATAAGTTTAACCATAACTAATTCAGCCTATTTCTCAAACAACCAGGTTGGAAGTCGTATCCATGTCTAACAATGCCAAGATTCATCAGCCTCAAATGTGAAAGATTGTGCACCAGAGTCCTGACCTAATCCTTATTGAAAATCTTTAAGACATGTTGGAGTCCACTTTACATAGCCTGCCCCAAATGGTGTTGCACACTCTAATATTTCATTGGACCACCTATAGCTTTCATAACATTGTGCTTTGTTGTGGCATTGTTTAAACATAATGCAACATCACAACATTTACTTCCATCAAGAGTTGCATTTATTTATTTCTTTTTTGCATTTATTTCTGCAGTATGGTTGATTGTGGCAAAAATGTTTGGCAATAGTGTTTAACCTTGATGTGCATGTAAATATGAAGGCACTTTTTGTTTCTTGTTGCACACAAGTGTATGAACACTGTGTAATATGTCTTGCCAGTCGAAAGCCAAATGCTTTGGAGCATTAATAAATTGCTACAGTGTAAAAGGTGGGCTTGCTGTTCTTTTTGTGTGTGTTGTAGACAGATTTTGTTGTAGCACAGTGTGATTGGGTGGGGTAGGATTAAATATATGAAATATGTTGGGTTTATGATAACATTATGCACATGTGATGTATATTAAGTACATTGGGGTTATTACCTGATAATACATATACATGTTTCTTATGCATTTAAAACAAATTGGATTTATAGGTACTATAACATAAGTCTTTACTTGTTTACTCATTTCCGTAAGGTTGGAAAATGTGCATCACATAAAGCTTATTTAAGCTAAAAAATATTTAATCAAAATGGGTGGAAATTGAAATACATAAATCTTAAGAATTGGGCCTAAATATTTATGTTTTGGGAGTGTAAGGGGCAAAGGGCAAACAGTTCTGAGTAGAACCACCTAATCAGCTTCCTACATGAAACATGACCAAACCGTTGTTAAAATATTTAAAATATACATGTTTAGCAGCCACTGGTATCTTATACAGACACACTAACAGAATCATCTATTATTTATGTAACAATACAGACACAGAGACGGGGGAAGACCACAGAAGACAACTTACAGCCAGCAATCATCTCAGAAAAACTAACATGTAGACCAGGTTCCTTTCTTTCCTCCTCAATGGGTCGCACTATTGTCCGAGTGCACGTGCACAAATGTGGAGAGCACTTTCTAATTTTCTAATTTCGAATAGCAGCCTATGAGATTCTTATCACAGATGGTTTACACATTTCTGTGATCAAGGATGATGATTCTGTGTTGTAGCCTATGCGTGTTTTTCCTTTTGCCTGAGCATCTTGAAGGGAGTGGCGGGACAAACCGAAAGTCCTGCACTGCCACTGCCACTATTCTGGTTTTGAATTCCTTCGTTGGCATTTTCCACATTTCTTTTTCTCCCTTCATAACAAATTGTCCGTTCAGGTGCTCATTTTTGCAGAACAAATTGCTGCTAATGACTAATTTAACTTAATTCTGCCAAAGTGCTCTCTCGTAAGTGTTCGTGAAATGCTATAGGCTAAAGGTCTGCTAATGTCTGAAATAATATAGCCTTTGAAAAACTAAATGATTTTAAATAAAAAAAAAAACATTATAGCTTATATTTGTTTTGTATGTTTTTTAATCAATGTAAAAACTAAAATGAATTGTAAAAATGAATATTTTGTTCAGCATTGTCGTCCACATATGAATACGTCACAGGCCATGGGTTGAGAACCACTCCTGTTATCCATTGTTGGTCAAATAAACTAATTTACGTAAGGAATTTACGTTACACGTAAGGAGGAGGAAACAGAGTTTTAAAAAATCTGAGCAATAGCAGTGGAGAAAATGTAGTAAATACTTACCAGAATGATCCACTTTTTTTAGGTACGGTTCAACGCCAACCCTTCTCACCACACCTCCATTTTCTAGAAAGCGGTCCTCAAAAATCGTAAGTGGCTGATGAAGTTCAAAGCTCTCAATCCGGCTTCTTTTCAAAAATACAAAGTCATCGTCCACCCACAGGAAAGATACTGTATGTGTGGTCATCTCTGCAAACCAGCCTCTTAAGAAAGCAAATCATCTGCAGCAGAGCACTGGATAAGCAATCAATATATTCACATATCAGCTAACAGCAGGGCAGAAAATACCATCACATCTCTGCTAATATAGAAGAGCTATTTGGTTAATGCATCTTATGTAGTGGCCATAATGTAGTGCTTCATGTTTTTTCCAGTGATAGGTCCATGCTGCAGTAGAATGTATCAAGTTCAATCCTCGTGTTGGGGGTTTACTCTCTCAGTGGAGAGAGGGTGTACAGATTAATGTGTTTGCTTTTTCTTTCCTCGTGGTAGTTGTTTGAATCTGTTATATCTTTTGGGGTTAATTCAATTGGTAAATAAAACATCATATTTACAGAAAACCAATTTTCTTTGTTTCTTCAACCCGAAGTGTTTTATTATTATTATTATAATTTTTGTAAACCTTCTCCTCCTCTGGACTCTTCACTGGAGGTTCGTAACAGTGGTTTTGGTCACCCGTGAGTGAGCTGACATCTGAGTTGTGATGGAGAGAATGTGGTGCATTTCACCAGCAAGCTTTAGAAACTCTACAGACATTTAAGTAAGAAGCATATTTGGTGCCATAAAAGCATCCTGTGTTTTTGTGATTTTACCTTTTCCTGGATTATACAGAACAGGAGCTGCTTGTCTCCTGGATGTGATGGTTTAACATGACCTCATAGTCCTCAAAAGTGAAATGAACTCAAGAAAAAAGTTTTTATTTGAAAACTAAATGATTAATACATTCTAAATAAGTTGTACAGCACAATTAAAAATAAAAATGGTTCTTTACTGGCATTCCATGAAGAAACTTTTAACATCCAAGGATCCTTTTGAATGCACAAAAGGTTCTTTCTTCCGTAAAACATTTCTTTAGATCATGGAATGTTTGTCATACAAGAAAAATATGGTTCTTTTTAGAATGGGGAATCTGTTTTATGGAGTCACTGCAAAAACATTTTGGAATCTATTAAAGTGATAGTCACTCATTAAAACAACTGAAAATTGAAAGGATGTAATCAATAAAGGGCAAGATGCAGTCTTGTAATACCAGTTGTAATACCATGAGTGTACTTAATTCATCACACTGAATTAAAGTGTCTTCTGAATGACAGAAAACAAGAATAGATACCCAGAGTCGCCAGATTCTATTACGGTTCTCATGAAATCCATGGCTCCCAGCTGGATGAAACAAACGGCCAGTGCAACACCAGGCAACATCAAGAATCTTCAAGAAACTAATGGTAGCCAGTGAAAATTGATAAACAGAAACAAAAAAATTTTTGGCTCATTCAAAATTAATCTTGATGCTGCGATCTGAATTAATTGTAAAGGTTTGATAGAATTGGCTGGAAGACCTGCCAAGAGGGCATTGCAATAGTCCAGCCTGAACAGAACAAGAGCTTGAAGCAAAATCTGCAGGATCGGACAGTTTTATCAGTGTGGTCTGAGAAAGTCAGCTGATCATCAATCATAACTCCAAGGCTTCTAGCTGTTTTTGAAGGAGTTTTGGTTGATGTGCCTAACTTGATGGTGAAATTGTGATGGAACGATGGGTTTTCTGGAATCACAAGCAGTTCTGTCTTGGCAAGGTTGAGTTGAAGGTGATGATCCATCATCCAGGAAGAAATGTTTGTTAGACAAGCTGAGTTGCGAGTACCTACCGTCGGATCATCAGGATGGAATGAGATGTAGAGCATAGCCGTGGTATGAAAAGCCATGTTTCTGAATGACAGAACCTAATAATGTCATGTAGACAGAGAAGTGGTCCAAGAACTGAGCCCTGAGGCAGTTTAAAAAAAATGTATTTTGTATATTTTACTTTGTAATTTCTAAGTGAAAATTATTTCTATACTTTTTTCCCCCAAAACACTAAGCCAAATTAAACACTTTTTAACTTTTAAACCAGAGTAGGAAAAATATCAAATACACCTATTGAAAAATATCTATAAAAATGTGTATAGGCGGAGTGTGAAACGGATTTAACCTTGAACCAGATCTCATGAGAAGACACAAACATTTTAGGAGTTGGAGATCTCCAATTAATTCATAACCTACCTGTGAGGGTTTTGCTTGTTGTTATACACTCACCTAAAGGATTATTAGGAACACCATACTAATACTGTGTTTGAACTGCCTTATTTCTACATGGAATTGATTCAACAAGGTGCTGAAAGCATTCTTTAGAAAAGTTGGCCCATATAGAAGGGATAGCATCTTGCAGTTGATGGAGACTTGTGGGATGCACATCCAGGACATGAAGCTCCCGTTCCACCACATCACAAAGATGCTCTATTGGGTTGAGATCTGGTGACTGTGGGGGTCATTTTAGTACAGTGAACTCATTGTCATGTTCAAGAAACCAATTTGAAATGATTCAAGCTTTGTGACATGGTGCATTATCCTGCTGGAAGTAGCCATTGGAGGTTGGGTACATGGTGATCATAAAGGGATGGACATGGTCAGAAACAATGCTCAGGTAGGCCGTGGCATTTAAACGATGCCCAATTGGCACTAAGGGGCCTAAAGTGTGCCAAGAAAACATCCCCTACACCATTACACCACCACCAGCAGCCTGCACAGTGGTAACAAGGCATGATGGATCCATGTTCTCATTCTGCTTACGCCAAATTCTGACTCTACCATCTGAATGTCTCAACAGAAACATTTTTCCAGTCATCAACGGTCCAATTTTGGTGATCTCGTGCAAATTGTAGCCTCTTTTTCCTATTTGTAGTGGAGATGAGTGGTACCCGGTGGGGTCTTCTGCTGTTGTAGCCCATCCGCCTCAAGGTTGTGTGTGTCGTGGCTTCACAAATGCTTTGCTGCATACCTCTGTTGTAACGAGTGGTTATTTCAGTTAAAGTTGCTCTTCTATCAGTTTGAATCAGTCGACCCATTCTCCTCTGACCTCTAGCATCAACAAGGCATTTTCTCCCACAGGACTGCCGCATGTTTTTCCCTTTTCACACCATTCTTTGTAAACCCAAGAAATGTTTGTGCGTGAAAATCCCAGTAACTGAGCAGATTGTGAAATACTCAGACCGGCCCGTCTGGCACCAACAACCATGCCAGGAGTTCAGGAGATTGTCTTGACCAGGACCACACTCCTAAATGCATTGAAGCAACTGCCATGTGATTTGGTTGATTAGATAATTGCATTAATGAGAAATTGAACAACTGTTCCTAATAATCCTTTAGGTGAGCGTATATCTTCTCAATGGACAATACTATAGAAATTAAACTTTGATATATTTTAGAGTAGTCAATGTGCAGCTTGTATAGCAGTATAGATTTACTGTCCTCTGAAAATAACTTAACATACAGCCTTAAATGTAAATAGAGCGGGCAACAAAAGTGGGTACACCCAAAGTGACAACAAAGCCTCATGTCCTATTCATCATGTTAATGTTTTTGTCTGCTTGACAGGACCATACAGATTTGTGTATCTTGTATAGAGCAGTTAAGATTTGGTGCTTTGAGTACAATTCTCTCATACGGACACTGGATGCTCAACATGGCTGCTCACGGCAAATAATTATCTTTGAGAATTAGAATTGTTGCTCTCCACAAAGGCCTATGCTTTAGGAAGATCAGTAACAGCCTGAAACTGAGTCACAGTACAGTGGCCAGGGTCACACAGAGGTTTTCTAAGATGGGTTCCACTTGGAACACACCTTGCTAGGGTCCTCGTGCTGTGCATCAGGTGCGTCATTATGGAGGAGTGGAAGAGGATCCCAGCAACACGCTGTGCAGCTCAGGTGAATCCCAGGCCCACAAGGACTAAGACAATGCTAGATGACAGTGGTGCTCACGCAAAATATTCACACATTGGACACAGTTTTGACACGTTCACTTAGGGTGTACTCACTTTTGTGAGATACTGTATTTGTGTGTGTGTGTGTATATATATATAGTTTAATTTTAATTAGGTTAATATATGCTGTAAGCTGTTGTTCAAGTTAACCCCACGACAAACAAAATAAAAAGCAAAGAAAATCTTGTAAATGGCTTCCCAGCTGTCTTTTAGTTAATTGAGAACATACACACACACACACACACACACACATACAGTACAGACCAAAAGTTTTGACATGCCTTCTCATTCAAAGAGTTTTCTTTATTTTGATGACTTTATTTGACTAACTAAAATTGTAGAGTCACACTGAAGGCATCGAGGGCTATTTGAAGAAGGAGAGTGATGGGGTGCTGCGCCAGATGACCTGTCCTCCACAGTCACCGGACCTGAACCCAATCCAGATGGTTTAGGGGTGAGCTGGACCACAGACAGAAGGCAAAAGGGCCAACAAGTGCTAAGCATCTCTCGGGGAACTCCTTCAAGACTGTTGGAAGACCATTTCAGGTGACTACCTCTTGAAGCTCATCAAGAGAATGCCAAGAGTGTGCAAAGCAGTAATCAAGCAAAAGCTGGCTACTTTGAAGAACCTACAATATGACATATTTTCAGTTGTTTCACACTTTTTTATGATGTATATAATTCCACATGTGTTAATTTATAGTTTTGATGCCTTCGGTGTGACTCTACAATTTTCATAGTCATGAAAATAAAGAAAGCTCTTTGAATGAGGTGTGTCCAAACTTTTGGTCTGCACTGTATACACACACACACACACACACACACACACACACACACACATATATATATATATATATATATATTACCCAGATTCCAGTATTATATAATACTAAAAACTGCATGTTAAAAAAAAAAAAAACCTATTGTCAATAATTTACCAATGTCTTTCCCAGGGGCTAACACTACATCTCAACAATAGTAGCATATTGTTAACAAATGTTTAATGGTTGTATGCTTGGTTAGACAGTCAAACCCTCAGAGAAAACTAAAAAACAGTTTGTAAGACAAATCTTAAAAAATTCTTCTCACAGTTACACAATCTTTGTCAATTCAACAAGAGAAATTACAACAAAGTAGTGTTCATGTGCCGCTTCTAAACCTAGCCTCAAGCATTCCCCACTGGTCCTGAAACCAGAAATGTATTTCAAGTTCATAAACAATAATTCAGAGAAGTGTTTAGTAAAATGGCACTACTATTACCTCTAGATCTTGAACACAGACCCTTTCTTGTCAAAATATGTCAGAACTAAGCGCTCAAGGGAAGTCAGTATGAAGCTGACTGGAAGCTCTCAGTGGTTAAATATCCTATGACTCCTCTCCAATTCAGCTCTTCCTAGGGGAAAACGAAGATATCGTTTGCTACATTAATAAGTTAAAGAGAAACAAGGGCATTCTGAGTTCATACATGAGGCCGATCTTCTCCAAACAGTCCATGCTAGTTTATAGAAAGAGTTACTTGGCTTACAGTGACTGAAAAACAAAACAGCATTCAAAATACAGCACTGACTTCTCAAGGGTTAAATATAAAGGACGCTTCCCTCATAACGGCAAGGTTTCGGTAAAGTGCACAGAGAGTTGTCTTGCAAACCACATTTTTTTTTATTTCGAAGCATTGGTGTGAAACTAGCGTGGCTTCCTCCAGTCAATGCAGGCATACAAACCACTACACAGCTGATTGGCCAGCATGTCCGACAGACCTCTTGTGATAGGACCGTATACATTTGTTGGATGTCTGATGAAATGCCTACTCTCACACAGTGAGCCGATATGAAGGCAAGGCAGTGGGATGGATCTGAACGCAAAAGTCCTGTCGTGAGCTGAATGGATTTGACTATTCAAATCAAATGCGCCATCCACCCCAGAGCAGGTCAAACCTGCAGAACAAGCTATCTATGGTTACAATGGAGGAGGCACTAAAGATACATCTGTTAACGAAGGAGATCATCTAGTGGGAACCATTTACCAACCCAACACGGGAGCATATGTTGGGATCTGAAAAGTGTTTGGGATTTCAGGAAGCAGGTCCCGGATAAACCTCTCGGAGTCTCTAATGTGGAGCTAGTAGGTGAGCCTGGAGGCCTTCATGTTGTAGCAGGGCCTGTCGGGCAGACCCCCCTGACCTCCGGAGAACAGAGACAAGCTTTCGGTTTTCTCCAGCACCACCTCCAACTCCTGGAAATCCTGTAGCCGTGCCACGTCTTTATCCTGTTAAAAGAGCACGCATACATTTAGACAGATGTAGTGTTGGATGAGATGGAATAGGGCTGTGTATAAAAATAAAGCATGCAGTTGCCAGATGTCAATCTTGTTAAATTTCAGCCTCTGGATCATAAATATACGCTGAATCTGACTGTTAGCAATGGTTTGTTTTGGTTGGTTTTGTCCTCACGTAATGTCACAGCTTCCAGACGCTGTCAATGCAAAAGCCTACTGGCTCTCGTGATTCTTTAGCTCCGCCCACACGTCACGCCTACAGACGCTCGTGTTTTTCCGGGAAAAATCGGTACAGACTTTCTCTTAAAAATATAATAAAACTGAAGACTTTTTGGAGTTATGAAGGATGCAGTACTACTCTATAGGTACTCAAGATTAACAGGATATTGAGTGAAAACGAGCATTTCACCCCCCTTTAATATAACTCAAAGAGGGAAGCCATATACAGCTAGGATGGCTTGAGGGCGAGTAATTTTCATTTTTGGGTGAACCATCCCTTTAATATTAGGTATTTCACTGATTCACTGCAAGCCTCATGTTTTTATGTAGACTCTGTTTATTCATAAAATATAATATAATGAAAATATAATGCATCAAAGCTTGATTAGGGAAAATAAACCAGGCATTTTTCTGACATTACGTTGATTGGTGCTTGTGAATGTGCAATAATTCTGACAATCTAAAAAGCTATTTCTAAAAAGACAATAATCACGATTACTAACCGTGCTTATAATTGATGCACTAAATAATCAAGATTAGCCATTTAATCACTATAACGCTCCCCTTATCTGAAGTACCCGCCATTCTTCTGTTGTTTATGAGACTAGATATAGCAGCAGGAACGTTCCCATGATGCAGTAGGGCTCTACTAAAAACCCACTAAAAACCCAACTCCACTAGTTTCTGCAGATAGATTTAAAAAAATGGCCAAAAGTACCGTCAGATTTCAGCCATTATAACCAGGTTCGTCGCTCTTTCTGCATTCTACGCAATGTTAAAAAGCACAGCTCAGATATACCAGCTCAACAAACCTTGTCTGTAGATTCTTAAACAGGAGAGGATCTTGCTCTACCGGACAGAATGTCACTTTTACGTAGTATCAAGATGACTAAGAGGCCCAAACTAAACCATGAGGAACATACCCAAATCCCTATTCCTCTATCAACAGCTAGAAACATGCATTTGTGCAGGAAGTATTGTCTTTGTATTCATTCAAGAGCAAGATCAACAGTACTGCCACCAGGATGACAGCGCAAAGCTCTCAAACACGCAGGACGCTCTGTTGTCATGCCCAACAACACTCTTCACCGATAATAATAGCATTATTTTTGTATTTATGTATACATAATAAATATAAAGTACACACATATATTATGCAAACAAAAACTTTAATCTTGGATGCTACTAATCACGATTAATCATTTGACAGCACTAATTTAGCACTAACATTCTAATGTTTTTAATCAAATTTATTCAAGGGATAGTTCGCATAAAAAGTTTTCTGTAATTCTGTCATCATTTACTCGTCCTCAAGAGTCCCTTTCTTCTGTTGAACACAAAAAAAGATATTTTGAAGAAAGTTAGTAACCAAACAGTTCACAGTAGCCACTGAATTCAATAGTATGGAAAAAAAAAATACTATGGAAGTCAATGGCTACAGTCACCTTTTTTTAGACATAAAAAAAAAAAAAATTACCAAAAATATTGTCTTTTGTGTTCAACAGAAGAAAGAGACTCATACAGGTTCGAAATAACTTGAGGGTGAGAAAATAATGACAATTCAAATTTTAGGTGAACTATCCCTTTAAGTTTCCACCTTCCACTTTAATTAATTATTCCTGACATGTAAATTAAGGCTTACATTTTGGAGGGGGGGGGGGTATAGTAAGTTTTCCTTTTTAACACCAAAAACTTTCAATGAAAAAAAAAATTATTGTAATTGAAAGTAATTAAATTATAGTAAAATTATGAAATAATTCAAATAAATTATTACCCTATTCTACCCATTTTTTATGTGCCTGACATCAACATGCTAATGCTCAATTGTAAGTGGAGCTGCTATCTGTGTACTGCTAAGAGCATCTAAAACACTGTTAGGATACAACCTTATAGGCTGTGAGTCAGCTCACCGTGTGACTTGACTTAGCTGTTAATAGTCTCAGGCCTCACCTTTCTGAGCATAGTGTTGGGCAGCTTGCGGATCTTCTCCACGTGCTCCGCGCTGATGTCCAGCTCGCGGCAGCACACGCGGAGGAGTGCGCGGTACGTCAGCTCCTGCCGGTCCAGCTCCACCTCGATGAAGTCGTTCTCTCTGACGCTGCTGTTCTGGATGCGCACCTTCAGGACCAGCTCTGAGAAGAGACAGCAAGTCTGAGACTGGGACTGGAGGAATCTCTCTGTATTCCTCAATCCGGTGTGTTGGAGTGCATGGATATTTAAAGAAAGAGTGCGCACACTTTCTAGTGGAGATCTATTCAAGCCTTCAAGCCGTGTTGGAAAGATTGAATTCAGGAGATATGCATTTCTATGTAAAGCGCCTTAAAATGTAAAATATGAGGTCACTTTGATTTTTTTTTTTTTTTTAAATAAATTTATGTTTTTATTCAGTGAGGTTGCTTGATCCAAAATGACAGTAAATACATGTATAATGTTATAAAATATTTTTTCTTTTAAATGAATGCTGTTCTTTTAATTTTCTATGCATCAAAGATTCCTGGAAAAACATCACCGTTTCCACAAAAATATTGAGCAGCAAAACCATTTTAAATATTCATAATAATAAAAAAAGATCTACTGAGCAGCAAATCAGCATATTAAGACTGATACATTTCTGAAGGATCATGTGACACTGAAGACTGGAGTAAAATTCATAAAAATCCAGCTTTGCATCACAGGAATAGATTGTATTTAAAAAAAATATTAAACAAGAAATTCATTGATTTGAATTCTGATCAAATAAATGTAGCCTTGGTGAGAATAAGACACACACACACACACACACACACACACACATATATATATATACATAAATAGTGTGTGTGTGTGTGTGTGTATGAAAGCTAATTCATAAGCATTAATCTGTCACTAAATCTTTTTCTAAATATATAATTTTAACAAAATTGATTTTTTTTAACTACAGTTTTATAAATTTAACTTAAATTTAAAATTTCTTTCACAATTTTAATT
The DNA here is from genome assembly GCF_003368295.1 of Carassius auratus. Taxonomy (NCBI): domain Eukaryota; kingdom Metazoa; phylum Chordata; class Actinopteri; order Cypriniformes; family Cyprinidae; genus Carassius; species Carassius auratus. The sequence goes on along the minus strand of NC_039270.1, from coordinate 7,645,273 downwards.
ATGTACAGTGTATCCCACACTATCTGCTTCCTCATAAAAACTATTCCTTTCTCATGTGGAGGTCAGAGCAGAGGTGCATTGAATCAAATGAAAGGAAGGGCAACAAGTTTCCTAACAAATCCTCACTGTACCTTGTACGTTAACGGGAAAAGTGCTGGTGAAAAAGAAGGGCTGGAAGGCCGGCATGGATCCCCCGAGCTGGGAGCAGTTGATCTGCTGCGGGACGGACTGCTGCCGGGTGACGCTGGCGCTGGGGACTGGTGGCGGGCCGTTCTGTGCTATAGGATGAGGGTGTGTAAACTCGCAGTGGCTGGTGTGATGAGTCTCTAAGGAGAGCTCCATGGGCAGGCCGTTCTGCTCCACCACGGGGATGAAGGGTAACTCCTGCTGGCTCTGGCTGTCTGAGTAAAGGCTCTTGGGCTGCTGATGCTGAGGCGGAAGCTGCTGCTCCTGTGTCGGTGATAACGTCGCTGGTTCTGACTCCAGGGGCTCTGGAGGATTGTTGCTGCCGTTCTGCTGTGCTGTGCTCAGGGTGTCGTTATCCATCTTGCTGTACAGGAAGGGCGGGTTGGAAAGATAGTTTGGGATGATTGGCAGCTCTGGTTCCTTCACCTCAGGCACATCTTCTTCTTCCACTGGAGACAGAAGGACGTCAAGCATGAATGTGACAGTGTAACGACATTCATCTGCGTAATTGACATATGCAGAAGGTTTTCTGTTTTTTTGCATTTTAGTGTATTGCAGGGAACAGAAATTATTATATGTGATCCCGGACCACAAAACCAGTCATAAGGGTCCATTTTTAGAAATTGAGATTTATAAATATATAATCTTTCCATTGATGTATGGTTTGTTAGGACAGGACAGTATATGGTCGAAATACAACTATTTGAAAATCTGGAATCTGAGGGTGCAAAAAATGCATGTAAAGTCATCCAAATGAAGTTCTTAGCCATTCATATTACTATTCAAAAAATTACGTTTTGATATATATGGTAGGAAATTTATGGACCATGATCTTTACTTAATATCATATTGATTTTTTGCATAAAAGAAAAATGTATAATTTTGAACCATACAATGTATTGTTGGCTACTGCTACAAATATACTCCAGAGACTTAAGACTTAAGGTTTTGTGTTCCAGAGTCACATGTGTTATAATAAACTGATAATTCAATAATAAATTATACCATTATGTCCAATGATGGACTGATGCCCAGTATTAAATTTTATATTATTTTGTCTTAATATCTGAAAAAATTCAACACTACAAATTAAAATCAATAGTAATTTCATACAATATGAAAATGGATATTCATTTTAAGATGAGCTAAACATAACATTTAACACTATTCCTATATTTGTAGTGCTTGTAAAGGTTAACTTTAAATCAAGCTTTAAAAAGTTGATCAAGATGTCAAAACAGTGGAAGCTTTTAAATATGTATTTGAGTGTTTTCAAGAATTAATACAATGCAAATATAAAATCTTATGCAAAATATGAAAATTGATGATGTAATGGCTGTTCAATTCTGTAAAATTTTTCTACAGAAAATAAAATAAAAAAAACATTAAAAACTAAAAACAATAGTTTTGAATGCTACAGATTTGGCATCACAATATTATACAAATTGAAATAATACAAAATCTAAACCAAAGTTTGAAGGATCTTCTGTCAAATTCATGATATTTATAATTATTTTTACATTTATTGTCTTTATGGCTCAGGAAAGTGCACTGTAAATTGACCATGTTTACACTGAACAAAATTGTCAAAATTAAATCACTAACATTAGTCGACAACCAATAGGATACTGAAACACTGTGCAAAAACAGACTAAGGACAGACATTTGATTTAATATGCAAATGTATATCATTTCATAAATGCGAGTCATATGAATGCATATGAGTATTTATATCGGTCTGGAAATTTAATACCTAATTAGTATGAATGGATACTATCCACATGCATTTATATTCCAGTGCAGAGGTTCTCCACTTTGGCCCTCGAGCTCCAACCCTAATGAATCCCACCTGAACAAGATATTCAAGGTCTTCAGGATCACTAGAAAGTTACAGGATGGTGGTCAGTTTAACCAAGACTGGAGCTAAGCTCTGCAGGAAAGTGGACCTCGAGGGAGAAACCCTGTTCTAGTACACATATACCACTCAACACAACACTTAGGCCAGACTGTAAATATCTAGACTATATATGAAAACTTATAAAACATCTAAGGCACCTAACACACCATGTCCTGTGACACAGAAGGCAGGTTTTCTGAAAACATACCTCCGAGCAGTCTTCTGATTTCAGGTTTGGAAGTGAGTTGAACGGCCAGCTCCTCTTTCGCTGTCAGAATGTCTTTGTCGGCTCCGGCGTTCAACAGATAGGCCACTATGTGTTTGTGGTTTCTTTTACAGGCCCAATGCAAACACGTCCTGGGTGAACAGGGGACATCACAACTTCTTAAACATGCTGTGCATTATGCAATGTGCACTGCATCAGACAAATGAGTTTGAATGCATTCAGACATTACTAAAACAAAGCATTCAAGACTTGGCATGCATGTCAGAACAAATCTTACACCTCAATTCAGCTGCTCAGGAAATCTCCACAGTGAGAACACAGAGAGAATAAAGACAGGCAGTCTAATTAATCATGTCAGGAATGCTGCCAGGCTAGATGAAAGGTAAGGGCTTATCTACAGCACTCAGAAACTACTCCGCTTTCCTCAGTCCTGCTCTGTTCATTATAAACGGCTTTCTGCATTACATCATGACCCTGGGCTGATGCATTTTAAACCCTATTAAGGCCACATTTAAACCGGAGTTATGTAGCACTATACATTAAACATTTAAGCGACATACACATTAAACAATGTAAAATAATAAGAAGGTAGTGAGATAACACATAAAATCCTGTCCCAAACTCACACTATTGATTCATCTCATATTGCCTCTGCATATTAAAATTAAACTATTTTCAAACTATTGGAGACTGAATGGGTGCCGTCAGAACTCGAGTCCAGACAGCTGATTAAAGCATCAAGTAACTGACAAGACCCTAGTGAAGTGAAAAGCCACGTGTTCGTAATAAACAAACCCATCATTAAGATGTTTTTAATCTCAAAACCATTGCATCCAGCTAAAACACAAATCCTCTTCTCATAATATTGCTTTATCCAGTGAAAAAGTCATCTTGTCTGAACCAGGAGAGAAATATGTACGGATCAAAAACCATTTAAAAAACATATGTTTTTGCTTTGATGCGAGACAACAGGGAGGAAATGTATGGACTCACATTCACGTGTAAACTATAGTGATGTTTTTATCAGCTGTCTGGACTCTCATCCTGACGGCACCCATTCACTCCATTGGTGAGCGAGTGATGTAATGTTAAATTTCTCCCAATCTGTTCTGATAAAGAAACAAACTCCTCTACATCTTAAACGGCCTGGGAATAAGTAGTTTCATTTCATCATATGTACATTTTTTTTGTGTGTGTGAACTGTTCCTTTAAGAAGGGGGACACTGCGCCCGCTGGTCACATATCTGATCCTGTCCTCACTGTCAAGTATAAATGATGCCCAGCGGCTCAGAATAAGGGCGAACTGATGTCTAAGCAAAGGTTAATGTAACTGTACGGACTTGTAAATCTAAATAAGCAGTGTGTAAGTTAAACACGCACCATCCGTTGATCTCATTCTGAGAGTTGATGTTGACTCCGCTCTCCACTAAAGTCTTCACCTCCTCGAGGTCTCCGATGGCACTGGCCTCTCGCAGACGCTCCTGTAGCTCTTTATCCAGCGATGTCGTTGACATTATTCAAGTATTTATGGAAATAAAAGCTTCATACGAAATGACACACTGTGCTTTTAAGACAGGAGACGACAACAGACGCTCAACGTGCTCCTCCGTGGCTTGAACTGTTGTCTGTTCCGGATGAGTTTCGACAGGCGAGTCTATTTACACTCTCTAGATTGAAATCGGATCAAAACAGCACAGTATAGTTAATCGGGTTGAGCCAAATAATCTTTCGCCGACTACCGCAGTCCGCTGGTGTCTGCTGCACCTCCCATGTTGGGGGCAACTTTCCGTGTAACACCTTCAGATCATGAACTTTGGTTCCTACGATAGCCAGTGAAACACACTTAAAAACTAAGATAAGAGTCCGATCAGAGGTCAAGAATACAAAACCTGCAGTCAATAAACAGACTCTGTGGTGCAAGATAACACACTGATATTCTTTATTGACCAAGGAACGTCAGTTGAATAATCAAGAGCAGAAAATACATTTACAGTGCAGCTAATATTAGTGTTTCGTAAAAAAAAAAAAATGCATGAAATGTATTTAGCTATTGGCATAGAAATTTCTTAATGAAGTTATATTCATTGCAACTGTTACTGAATTGATGTTATCCATCAGTTGGATTAAAAGTATAAATTTACATCTTCAAGAATCACATCTCATCTCAACACATCTCTTCCATCTTTATTTGACCCTCTAACTTTAACACTCACTATTCTTATTCTATTCTTTAAAAAATCTAACTACCTTTCTAATCTTTTTGTATTCTATTTTCTTTTCATTTATTATGCAATTTTATCTGTATGTGTGTGTGCATGTGTAAAGACCTCTAACTAGCTTGCTCTATTCTTTTATTTTTTTTTATTCTATCTGTTTTCTTTTTATTTATTATATTAGTTAAAATCCCATGCTATGTGTACTGTGTTAACCTAACTGAGACTTGTTTTAGTACTTATCTATCATTGCTCTTTTTGTTGTTTTTGATTGCTTCCATTGTCTTCATCTGTAAGTTGCTTTGGATAAAAGTGTCTGCTAAATGAATAAATGTAAAGTAAATTGACATGTATGCATAAGGCTTAAAACAAAAGCAACTCACGTTGCATTCAAAACACACATTTGATCAAGTTTTATCACATAGTGGTTGGTCAACAAGCTTAAAGTGGATATTACAAGACGGGTAAATCTTGACACAACCCTGCAGAACTAGAATCCAGATGACCAATGAGGATGATCAAAGAAATGCATGGATACAGCTTGATCAATATTAAGTGCACATCATTTGAAGCATCTGTCTGAATTATAATGAATTTCCTTTGGTTTGAAAAAAAAAAAAGAAAAAAAAAAGAAATTTCCAGAAAGAGAGTGACGATCAATTTCAGCAAAGCCGTTGTATTATTCAGTATCTTTGAACCGTTGAAACACTGCAGAGTTCGTCCGCTCGACTGTAAACACAGTGAGTGTTATTCTATTAAACCACGCTGTCCTTGTGAAACAGTAAGCACTTGTTGTTGGCGGGCATATCCACCTAGAACATTAAAAACACAAACAGATGCATTTACAAGCCTTTGCTGATTCCAGGCGGTGAATCATCACATAATCAAGTCATTTAAGGCACCATTTATAAGGCAACATGTCAGGTTCATTTACAAATGGAGCATGGCCAAGTAATGGATCACAGCCTCTAAGAAAAACCTTCACAGCGAGAATGTTAATGAGGAGGCTTGACATGGACCATAGCATCTGGAAGTATATTTTAATTTACAGCAGATTCTCAATTAATAATGATTCTAAAACACACTTACAATTTCTTCCAATCTCAGTCCATTTTCCTGACCTAGCGTCTTCAGTAATGATACATCTCTTAGACCCCACTCTGGATTTCTGTAACCGTTTTAAAAACAGTGTGATATACAGGGTACAACTGTAAGAGAACTTGTATTAAAACGTTGATGTTATCTTTTGGGAATCACATAGCAAAAAACTCACTTTCTATCGCAGTATTTTTGTCTGGTTTTGCAGTACAAATATCTAAACATTCCTTAAAGGGATAGTTCACCCAAATACAATTTTTGCTATTTGGGTGAACTATCCCGTTAAACATGACCATTAAGTGAGTTTATGCTTAAAACAAGACAAAATCTATCGATGGGGTGAGAAATAAAAATAAACTTAATTCAAAAAGCCAAAAAAGGGTTTTCTTATCTCCCTGACAGTTTTCGTTTGTGTGTCTGTTATTTAAGCATGGACTTAATTTTATTTAATTTACTGTTGCTAGAAAGTAGCTTTTAGATGTTTGTACTGGAAAACAAGAAAAATACTACGATTATTAGCTTCTTTTTTTTCCACATATAAGACCATTTTGAGAATTGAAACCATCTAAACAAACTGTAAGTGTCCTATGGCCTGAGAAGCATGTCTTTTCAAACCAGTGGAATAAATGTGATCAAGAATCTTCTTATACAGGTATACAGGAGCGGAGCAGTGATTTCCTTTATCATCACTAACCTGTATCTCAAGCTGTGGTCAAAGTCAACATTACTCTGAGGAGTAATTGATCCATTGAAAGCATAAGGCTGCAAAACATTATCAGATGCAAGCCATTAGAAGTCAATACATGTAACCGAATGCATATTTTTTTTAAAGAATCAGCGTAACATGCTTCATGTACCCCATAAGTCAGAAGCAGTCCTTGTGGCTTCAGTATTTTTCCAACACCATTAAACAAACCCTGAAACAAGCGAACACGTGTTAGGTGATCTATAATGCAGACGTTCAACAAATAGAGAGAAAGAGAAACACAAGTAAGCAAGCTTAATACGGTAGTGCAGGCCAGAGGGGAGATGTGCATCATGTTGATGTTCACGATGAGGTCACATGACTCGGGCTGAAGTCCGGTCCAGTTCTCCCAGCTCTGAGACACATCCAGATACATGGGCGGCTTTACATTCTGCAGCTTATGATGCTCTCGGTATGCCTCAATACTGCAATACAAAAACCAAATCACAGGTTAGTTCTTAAACCAAGGCATTAAACATTTCCCATTCAATAGCTGGAATACATTTATGGTATGCGGTCTAATTTAAAGAACGGTAGGGACTCAGGAGTTTGCACAAACCTTTAAAGGCAAGCTCACCCCAAAAAATTTTTATTAACTCAATTCCCAACATTTGAGTTTCTCTTGTGTTAAGATATTTTAAAGGATGTTAGTAAGCAGACAGCTGGCGGTAGCCACTGACTTCCATAGTATTTTTTTTTTCTATCCTATGGAAGTCAGTGGCTGCCGCCATCTGTTTAGTAGTTATTTTTCAAAATATTACCTTTTGGGGGATAAAAAATTGCGGTTTAGAACATCTTGAATGTAAGTAAATAATTTTTAAATAAAAAAGTTTTTATAGTTTGACTATACTTGAGTATTTCTGTGTTATTTTTAGTTAATTAGTTCAATTCTGTGAATTGGCTTGGGACAAAAACCCAAACTTTAATGTAGCTATTTTTTATAAATGGAGAGAGAATTGCCTCTATTTATTTTTTTCCTGTTGACAGCAATGACATTCAGGACATTATATTTCTGACTAACACAAGAAATAAAGTAGAGCAATTGATTTATCCATCGAGAATTGATTAGATGGTTTCGTTATTTGCTATTATTCCGTCAAAGTGTATTATATGAACTGGTATCATTTCAGTACATAAATGATTATCTGGATATTACTGAAAAATATGTATCAACCCTGCGTTGACATCCGCTCTAAAATGAAATAGTTTCAAAAGGGGAGCATGCAACTATTTGAATTTTGTGAAAGTTTAGATTAAATAGTTTATAACTTTTGGATTTTATGAATAATGCTAAGATCAAGAGCGTGTACTTTTAAAGACCTACATTAGAAAAATAATTGTATTCGTGTTTAACGAACTAGCACAGAGCACAGCTACAAAAGGTTTCTAAAAGTGACTGAGCAGCGCTATCTAGTGACAGATGTCTGAGCAAACGTTGTCATAATCACAAGATTGCACGGGGAAATAGAAATTAAAGGATTATTTCAGGAAGTATTTAAACGACCTGCCTCTTTGCTATTTAGTAAATGATATTTGTTGTCATTGTTTCAAACAATGCATTTCTGTAACGCTGGTGCATAAGAGATTTCATGTCTAAGTTACATTTAAAGTCGAGAGTTCACGATGTATCAAGGTGTTGCGCTTATTTACCTCGATATCGACTGCGATTCGATCTCAGACGGTTGCCATGTAATGTTGGGAAACGCTTTGGCAAAGTGGACGACATGCTGTCCTGTGCCAGAAGATATTTCCAGAGCGACCAGGGGCCTGTCTGATGCCACTCTGCTTCTTAAAACATCGAGGATCGGCTCTTTATTTCGGTCGGCTGCTGCAGCATTCAGCATCTTCCACCTCCGACGACAAGATCCTGGAACCGAGAGCAAACCGTGAACAGCTATAACAGCACCTGAAAGAAACAACCAACCAGAATCCAACAAGACCTTCTAAAGAGGCAAAGTACGGCGATCCGAGACACTTCCGAAATTGTGCAAATGCCCAAAACAAATGCATGCATTTCGATGATGGCAGCTCACACCATGCAGGTCACATGAGATTGATATAAAAGCTTGGGTGTGACAAAAAATAAATAAATAAATGAAAGCAATTAAAATTATCACTTTAGAAACATGTGCACTAGATAACAATGTATTATTATTGCTGTTGTTGATTTTCGTATTGTTTATTTTATTCAGAATACCAGCGTTTCACATCAGTGTTGCAGTAAAATAGCACCGTCAGAGCCCGTCTACGGAGAGCCTTCCCACTCCCTATTAAGTCCTATTGTATCGAATTTTGGTTGCAGTTCCACCAGAGTTCCACTGGGGGCGATCGCCATGAGTGCAAAATGAAAGGGGGACTATTGGGCTATACGGCTAAATTGATCCCTTTCACCCGGTTGCCGTTGAGAAATCTCCGATCTGATTGTAGGTTTTGCAAGTTCAACATGGGTTATAGGTCAAAAGTTGAATAAACGAGTACTTATGTCCTTTCAATTTCTCAACAGGTTGAGTTGTTGTTGCCCATAACGCGCTAGCATTCTGCTAATGAACGCTGATTGGTCAGTGAAGGACTGATTACGACCAGATGATGCTTGATGGCATCCGGATCAGAATGTTAAAGTTTTTATTTTCAACGCAGCAACTTTTTTTTTGGTTGCTGGCCCCTTTATCTGCCTGTTGTTATGTATGTACTGTGAAATTTACACGAAAAATAAATTGAATTTGAGTACTTGTGTTATTCTTGTGTTAAGAAATACCGGAAACATATTGCCACCTAAAAAAAAAACAAAAAACAAAAAAATTAAAAGTAAAAAAAAAAAGCCCCGCAGGTGTGCAATGATAAATTGTTCTAATAGTGGACAAGGGTTGTCCTATTTCTCATTTCCCAAGGACGAAAGTAACCCATGTGGACTGTTAATTGTCAAAGCCTACCTGAATTTGGTCTTTCAAAACAACAAAACAAAAACTCTTCTAGCACGTGTATTTACGTGTGTATTCACGTGTGTCAGCTGTGTTGTCAATGCCTCGAGAGAAAAGAAAGTGCAGAGCACGAAAGCACCAGAGCCTTTAAATAATTAATTTTTCAACGGCTCTGAAAGCACCTAAAAAAAGTAACTCTAAAAAAATCTAACACCCAGCAATGTGTAATTTTTTGTATCTCCTTTCAAATACAACATTCAAATTACTAGACAAAAAATTATATCCTGAGAAAGTGGATTTTGAGGGGTATACCGCCATTGACCTCCATTCATTCTGCACTCTGTGAGCGCCCTCATATGGAATCAGAGTGGAACTGCAACCAGTTCAGAAGCCGGAAGTGTAGTGAGAGTGAAACTTCTCGCCATATTAGCCATTCTCTGGCACCGTGCAGGAAGTATGGCAGAGGCGTAACTTCACCGAGGTCTCTTCGAGTACAGTATGTCGAGACGAGCATTACTAACACAACAGCACGCTGTACTGTGTTTGGGAGCGGCGCTCGGTTTTGTACCGTCGAGATCTCTCGCCACTAATCATAGACTTCCTCCTCAAGCAGATGAAGCGTCGCTTTATGTCCACGTGAGTGTCTAGACACAGTCAAAGCCAGTCACTGGCAAATGAATAGAATAAAAGTTAAATGTGTTCTGTTTTACCTGTCGGTATTTATTCTTTTTACAGTGGCCCTATTGCCTAAAAAGATGCTCCTACTGCAACTTCAACAAGTATATTCCTCGAAATCAAAACCACGCGGTGATGACAGCATGTCTGCAGAAAGAGACACAGACCTTACTGCAGCTCAGTCAGGTCTCCAGGTCAGTGTGCAGAGATACTGGCAAATTAAAAACTAATTCTAATGATTACTTTTTTTTGTAAGAAATGACTAAATACAGGTTTGGAGCAATGTGTGGGTAAATAATGACACAATGTATATTTGTGGGGTGAGGTATATCGCTTTAATTAAGCCTGTGGTGTCCTGTAGGATCAGCTCAGTGTTTTTCGGAGGAGGAACACCCAGCTTGGCTCAGCCCTCCACAATCGCTGCGGTCTTGGAGACCGTCTCCGAACACGCTCGTCTCTCAGATGAAGCAGAGGTCACTCTGGAGGTGAACCCTACACCTGCTGGAAGAGCTTGTCTGAAAGACTTCACGTTAGCAGGAGTTAACCGCTTTTCTGTTGGAATTCAGGTACAGTTAGGTCCCTACATAATTGGACAAATGATTTTCATCATTTTGGCCACCATGTATGCTACCAGACGCAAGTGCAGACGTATAACATAAAATTGTTTTCATTTTTATACACAGATTTAGCTGTAAATAATGCTGGGGGTGGGGGAGCGTGCACTGAGCTTTAATTTGAGCTCAGATATTCATTATATAACTGTAACTTGAATATGTTTTGGCAAACAGCTAAAATAATAAAAACTTTGCCTGTGTTGAAGTCTATATGGATCCAACTGGATGTTGCATGCACATGATGTTACATAGTTTTGACTAAGTTTCAATAGATCTTATGCTTTTCTCCACAGTCGTTGAATGATGATCACCTGAGGACACTAGGCAGGGATCACGATTCCCAGCATGCTCTCTGGACCGTGTCAGAGGCCAGGACGCTCTGCCCGGGACGCGTGTCAGTGGATGTCATGTTTGCTCTTCCAGGACAAAGTGTAACGTCGTGGGAGAGTGAGCTGGAGAAATTGCTGCCGGTGTGTGATGATCATGTCTCACTGTATCAGCTGACTGTGGAAAGGGGTACGCAGCTTTTTAAACAGGTTGAGAGCGGGGAACTAAGCGTGCCTGGTGACGATGTCACAGCTGTTATGTACAATACAGCACGGGGAGTCCTGGAGAAAGCTGGGTTTCGTCAATACGAAGTGTCCAACTTCGCCAAAAATGTAAGTTATAATTGCTTAATTTCTTATAAGGTTAAAATGTAATGTGCTGCGAGTCGCTCCGGATAACAGTATCTGCCAAATGAATACATGCAATGTTAAATACAGTGTGGAAATAGTGTGTGTTTATTGTAGAGCGCTGTCAGTGAACACAATATTGGGTACTGGAAGGGACGTCAGTACATCGGTGTAGGACCAGGTACATGTGCGCGCACACATTACTGTTCAAAAGATAAAAAAAGAAGAGATTAATGCTTTTGAGGAAGAATGTATGCAATTGGTCATAACAAAGTAAAGAGATTGATAATGTTACAAAATATTGATCTTCTACTTAAACTCTTTTGATTTTTAATGCTTTATAGAATCCTTAAATGTGTCATAGGTTCCACAAAGATATTAAGCCGCACTAATATAACTAATATAATATAACTCTGATTATGAAGCAAATCAGCATATTAGACTGAGTTATTAAGGATCATATGATGCTGAAGACTGATTCAGCTGCACATCATAGAAATAAAAATCATTTTAACATATTTTCAAATAGAACAGTTATTTTAAATTTAAGTAACATTTTATAATATTAGTATTCATGTTAAATGAATAAAGTGCATTGCATGTGCATTGCATTTTCAGTTATACATCAATACCCTGTTGTTGCTTACTGTTTTACTGTATTTCTGATCAAATAAATGCAGGCAGAAAAGAGACTTCTTTAAGTCTTACTGAGCGCAGACTTTTGTTTTGTATTCGATGTTAGGGGCACATGGCCGGTTTGTGCCGCGTGCGGTGGGAGGAGTTCAGAGGGAAGCACGAACCCAGACCTTAGAACCAGATGTTTGGATACGAGAGGTTCAGCGTCACGGTCACGGGACACGCCGCCGAATACAGCTCGACCACCGTGGCCTGTAAGACCATCTCATCTGTAGTCCACACACAGCTCGCTGTGGAGCGATTACACAGACTGCAACTGAGTTATTGAATCGGATGGAAATTGTCTCTGCAGGCTGGAGGAGGTTTTGGTCATGGGTCTGCGTATGAATGAAGGAATCACCCAGCAGGTACAGTGGACCGCTGGATTACATAACACACCTTTTACAACTATAAAACATTTTGCATTAAAAAAAAAGAAACTTTTGGGGCGATCACTGTTATTAGTAGTAGATTTTCCATTGACATTTTCATTACAATTATCCACATTTTGCATAAAGTATTATTAGTTATTGACTATTTAAAGTATGAAGTATGTTTGTTTGTTTATTTATTTGGGTGCCATTTAAGATAAAGCTGATGCCTTTAATTTTCTGCCGTATTTTTTTATTCAATATTGTAGCATTGGGAGTTATTCAGCCCAGAAGATGACCTCCAACAAATTTTTGGGATGTCAGAAAAAGTTCAAGAATTTCAGGCAGAGGGACTTTTAATACTTCATGACAGGTATTGTTTACTGCTAAAATATAATCTGTGTGTTTTGACTTAAATCAAATAAGTTAAGTTAATTTAACTTAAGTTAGATAAGCCAAGTGTGGTGTGTACATTGTATTTTCAGTTATACATCAATGCCTCATTGATGCTTTATCTTTGTTTCAGAGGTTTGCGGTGTTCCTGGGAAGGGTTAGCAGTGCTGGACAGCATCTTACCCACAATGCTGCTGGAATTAGAGATGTTTTTCAAAAAGCAGTACACCGGCAGAAAGACAGAAATTCAGAGAGACAGATGACGGTTATGAGACAAGAGACGAGGTAATGCATGAGGTAAAAATATAACCACCTCTCCCATGTGGAGAAAAGTTTAGTTTTCGAGAAGGAACATTAGTCAGTCATGTAACTTATTAATTTATTCACAAATTTTGTGTGTTTGTTGGGGGATGCATAAGGTAAATATATGAGAATATGATCTTCATATAATTTTGAAGAAAAAGTATTTCTTGAATGAAAAAAAAATGTTCACTATTGCCATGAAATAGAAATTTACCCTGTTATGAATACATTTGTTTAATTTCTTTTAAAGCCTATTGATCTTAATCAATTTCATAACGTCCATAGAAACTGGCAAATTTAAGTCTCTTAAACAACACCCACAATTAAAAATCCATTCAACAGCTATACTTCTTTTTTCATTGGTGTTAGAGTATACCAGACCTTCATTTCACTGCTTGTTGTATGTCATGTAACTTGTACGTGACAAATAAAATATTGATTCTTGAATCTTAACTTGTTACACTCTGATCTATGTTTCAGTATGGAAGAGAAGATCTGCCACTGCTTCCATTTAATCGTTACTTTGTCAATTTTTATTTTGAAAAAATCTATGAAAAACTAAAAGTATTGTATTCAATGTGCATGGAAAATATAATAGTTTTACATTATGGTTACATCACATGATTTTAGAGTCATCACACTGAAAGGTTTCTGAAAATGATATGAAAGTTTTTAAAAACCATATGAAACAGAGTATTTCTAAGATGTGCATTTTAAACTGGATTTGTAGAATACTGCCAACTTTTACTGTTAATATGTAAGTAATATATTAATACATTTTAGGAATCTGTAAAAATACGAACAGCACTGTATACTACATGATTGCCTTCTCTGATCCATGACATTTGATGTGATTGTATGCCCTGAGGGCTTTTATAAACTTGAGTTATTTGGCACAGAAGTGATTTCTCACAGCATATGCCTTTCTCTTTTCCAAACCACCCACATTCTCAGTCAGACAGAAGGTCATTGAAGAATCATGATGATTCATTTTGCTCCCCATTCACTGTATAATATCTTGTTTAAGCACAATGAAAATACATTTAGTTATCATTTTGAAAGTTAGTAATGTAGTTCAGACAATATTTTCAACTATCCATAACAGAAAACGCATGAGAGTAAATGAGAGGTACGCTGTCCATGGTCCTGAGCGCCGTTGAGTCATGCACATGTTGAAGCGTCTGTGCGATGCAAACTTGTCTTACTGTTAATGAAGGTTATCATTTATTGCTCTCAACATTCATCACTGGATTCATGATTATTCAAAGTCTAAAGTTAATTCGTCTCTTGGTTGTGTCGTATTGTATAATGTCTATTATGCAAAGTGTGATTGTACTGTATTGTCCGGGACTCACACTTACGAGTGCGTGGGCGCGTTTTCTTACTAGTATGAGAGACTTTTACGCCAGCATAGCGATGATGACTCAAGCCACTGCAGAAGATGAGCGCCATGGCTTCACCACCCACACCTTTCTCCCCGTTGTTCACCCATAAATGGTAGCACTGTGATTAAACTGGTTTCTCCTGGATGCAGAGGCGTATATGCTGTCTGTCGGCAAAACTGAGGTGAGGGGGGACACGGTGTAAATATAGCTCAGCTCATGAATATTAAACACGTGACGTCACGTTATCTAATTTGATTTGTCGACATGTATCATGATCCTTCTGGAATCATTCGAATATGTTGATTTGGTTGCATCAGGAATCGTTTCTCATTCCGAATGTTCGACATTCTAAAACTTTAGGGGAAACATTGTTTGCGATGACGCAGATTTATTGAAAAAGTTCATGAGAGAGAGAGAGAGAGAGAGAGAAAAAACGACGCATTATTTCTCAGACAACTTTTTTTTATGATTCTTTTATTGTCTAATACAAGACAAAGTGGAAACGAATCTGAAGTAACAGATCTTTTATCAAGAATCACTGCGTTTTTTATAGTTATAAGAAATGTTAAAAACACATTTGAGGTAATACATTCAATATAAAGAAAACATGCATACTTTCTTTACAACATTTGCCCATTGGGAAAAACAAGTCGGTAGCTGTTTTGGAACCAGTTTAGACCAGCTATAACCAAGGTAAACTGATAACGGTAACATCAATATTAACTGGGTTTGCATTGGTCAATTAATCTAAATATATTAATTTATACCATCATAACGCATGTTTGCGTTAATCATGTAGAAAAAGCTGTTTAGGATAACAATGTCAGGTTACCTCTTTCTACATTGTGCTTGATTTGCCTCATCGTGCCAAAAAATAAACAACTAATTTGACCAAGATTCAAAGTTGCTGGTTTGTTACCATTTTATGAACCAGTTTACACCTGATAATGACTAGTTTTGACTAGCTATACCATATTAAGCCCGACTTTCCAACAGGGTTATAATAAATACATTTCACAAATACTTTGTCATTGTGTAGAATCTGCCCCATGGTCCAGCCAGGGACTTATAGAATTTAATAATTCTTACGTCGTTGAATAATTATTATTCATGGGTTTGAAACAGAGTCCCTAACGTTACTCTTTTACTGTATTTGACACCTCTCAATAGGTGTGCTTCGTTTAGGGGTGCTCGGGCCCATCACGCGCCGCAGATCGCTACCGAAACTCGGTCTGCGGGCGAGCGGGTGCACCGCGCCACACGGCTCTTTCATGGCTCTTTTGTTTCGCTTTCTGCTGCTCAGCGCTTGATACGTGTGGATGGAGATGTCTCGATGGAGAGAGGGTCTGGTTTCTGTGGGGAGCCCTCCCAGCACCGCCAGGGCCTCGAACATCTCCTCCAGGTTGGTGCAGTCTTTAGCAGACACCTCAAAGAGGACACTTTCCTCCCCGAGGGACTGGCGGACATCGGAGTCCTGCACAGCTCTCGAGGAGTTTAAGTCAGTTTTATTGCCACAGATTATTATCGGAAGCGGTCTGTTTTCTTTGGATTTGGTCAGCTTGGATTTGGCAGTGACTATCTCCTCGCGTAACGAGCAGATCTCCGTGAACGACTCTCGGTCGATTACGCTGAACACCAGCAGGAATATGTCACCTGTTGAGGTCATAAAGCACATGGAATGAGATCTTTGTAAACCACGGGCTATAATAAAAAGATTTAAATAAGTCTAATTGAGTAAAAACACACGGTGCACACATACTGACCTGTCAGAATAGACAGTCTTCGTTTGGCCGGGAAGTCTCTCTCTTTGGACGCGTCTAGGATGTCTAACTGGTATCTCTCTCCTCGGATGTGGTAGAGTTTGCTGTGAAAGTCTTCGGTCGTTGGCTCGTACTGTTCCTCGAATCCATCATTACCCAAAAAGCGGCGTATGATCGCCGTTTTACCGACTCGGGGCGCGCCGAGCACAACTATGCGCCGGTAGTGACTGGGTTTTATGCTGACCAGCTCGTCGTTTTTACTCGCATATCTCATATGCTTTGTTTTATGTAGCTGAGACGCGGAGAAGGGATCTAGAGATCTCCTAGGTTTGCGTTCAGACGACGAGGGGCGCATTCCGGTGCTGGAGGAGCGCACCACTCGCGCCTTTGGCTCTGGATGTCTCCAGTGTGACGCGCACTGCAAATGCGTGTCAACTGCGGTGCCTTCGGAGTGATAGCTGCAACCGGAGAGCGTCGCGGTGCCGACAACTGAAAGAAGAGCTTTATCAGTTGTGTTCACCTCCATGCTCCTGGCTGGTATCATCCAGGACGGCTGGTGCTCTCGCTGCAGTGAGTGAGTTGTGCTCGGGTCCCGCAGTGCTTTTTATATGCTGATGATGGAGGGGTGGTGTCGTGCGGTGCGTCATTCAACGCTTAGGGCTCGTGTGGTGCATCTGAACAATTCTGTTTAAGGTATTGCCCACCGCAGTGTAACTTGGATATGGGCCATTATTATGTAGAGCTATAGTCAGTTAAATGCAGCTTTAGTGCAGACTTCAGTCCTGTTTATATAATTACTGAACAAGTTAAAAGTTGTGATTTTCCAGCTTAATTTGGAGTGAAAGATGCTTGAAAAAAAGATACGTAAACCCTTTATCCATTTCTCGCATAAAATTAATTTTGAAAGACCATTTTATTTTTGAACGTATTGTCAGAAATAATGACAATTTATATGAAATACATGGAAGAACAAGTTACCAGCATGAATTTGAGTTTGATATTTTCTTTATAGTTCAATAAAATTAATAAAGAGTAACTTAGGCTACTACCAGCCAGAAGTTTTTTTTTTTTTTTTTAAGATTAATTGTTTTTCGAAGGCATTGTTAGATGCCAGTGTTTCACGTCATAGCAATGCCTTCTGATTTAAAAAAAAACAGTATAATAGATATTAAATTATATCTGTATTTAACCTCAAGATAAAAGAACGATCTCAAAGTAAAAAGTGGTGCTAAAGTCTAATTTTGTGTGGCTGTGCTTTAAAATTGAAAAGGGTTTGGAAAGTCTGACAATAATCAGTGCTGAGCACTACTGTAAGGTTAACCCTGCCTGCTTTAAATGTTTCACAATGAGTAATAGTTGAAAACGTTCATTATACATTTTGAAAAGTAATCAAATGTAATCAGGTACATCAATAAAGAAATTGAAATCATTACACTACTTATTAAATTCTGAATAGGGTAACTTGTAATCTGTAACCTAATACGTTTCCAAAGTAACCTTCCCAACACTGGTCACATGATCCTTCAGAAATCATTCTAATATTCTGATTTGCTGCTAAAGAAACATTTGTGATTCTTATAGATGGTTTTTCAAATGAGTTTTGCATGTCACCACATGAAGCATAACCACAGCCAGTTTGGAACGGTCCATCCACACTGCTCAGGTCTGTAATAAGGTAAGCAAAGTGAAACACTGAATGAAAAGTCCCAGTGCTTTTGTGTTAAATATATGCACTCTTGTAACACTGCTCAAATGATCAAACACACAAACCAGAACCAACTGTTGTATAATGTTGTTTTTGAAATAGGTGCGTCAATGCAGCTTTCAGTATAGCGGCATGAGTTGGCATGTGGGTGGCAATATTTCAGCTCACTTCCCTCAGTTGTCGGGATAATTGTGGGGTTGCTAATGACTGACTTTGCAAAATATTTATTAAACACAGCTTAATTTTCATTTACTGAATGATTTCCTGATGGATAGCCCATTTTATTTGTGTGGGCACACGGGAACATTTGGTCAAAGAGGTAAAGGTTTAAGCCCTTCTGTGTGTGTGTGTGTGTGTGTGTGTGTGTGTAGATGAGACTGATACCTTGGGAATTGCATCTATATGAATGAATCTGTTTCACATCCCATTAATCCGTTTGTGCTTAATGATGCTGATGGCTCTCTTTTAATAGATATAGAAAAACAGCTGACATTAAACTAATCCAAGCATCACGACAATATTATATATTGGTATGATCACGACCACCATTCTCTCTCGCAGCTGACAATTGTTTAGAACAGAGCTCTAAACTTGTGAAAAAGTACACTTTCACATATTTTGGAAGATTTTAAAAGAATATACTTAAGTGTGAACTGACTGTAATGTTTTCAGACCCTTAAGTGCATGTTGTGTACAATTAAATAAAATATATTGTTTAAATTTATATGAATTATTTGAACTGTAGAGTGTTTTTTTTATACCAACTTAAGTAGGACTTAAAGTATAGGTTAAAAGTGAACTGCTGGATCAGCCATGTATGGTAAACTAAAATATACTTTAATGTAATTTGTACTGAAACTGTGTTTTATGTTCAAATATATTTGTATGGATGAGGTTGCAATTTAGTGCACTTATATTAATTCCAGATGTAATATTAGTTGAAATTATAATGAATTATTTTACACATGCTTTAGAATGATCAAAATAAGATGCTAAGATGGCTAAAATATAATGATTTAAAATGTAGTTTAAAATAAAACTTTTACTTTGACATTGTTGTTTGTGTTTTTAATGAAAATTAAAATGTGCTTAGTTGGCAAACATTTAAATGTTCCAAAAAAAGGCTCAAATATTTGGGTGAAATATCACCATATTCAAGAATGATCAAGAACATTCTCATTACTTAACAGAAGACAAATCCTCACCTTCTGCTGTGTAAACAACACCTACATCTCATTCACTCAAGGCTACTCTGAATGGACTGCACTGCCGCACGGCGTGCTGTAGCTTTTCTTCTCCAATGCTGACCTTGAAGAGCTTGAGACTAAATGTTCTCTGCAGAGAGTGGAATGTGCATCACCATGGCAACACTGCACTTTCTAACACTGGCTTCCAGAATCTATTCCATAACTCTTAAAAGCAGGGGACATGTCTTTTGTGAGATATCACAATATCACACACTGCTCTGTAGGCCTTGTGTTCAGTTTATGACCCTGCTTTCCATTGTGCTGAGATGTTCAGAGATCTTGGAGGCACGTATGGTTTCTCAGCAGTAGAATACACTGTTTAAAGCTAAGTCAATGTAGTCACTGAAGATAAAACGTGAAGTAGCCGTGGCCTGAAATGATCCATCATTCTAACAATTACTTACGTAAATTCGGTGCACATCGTGCACTTTCTTTACATGGCTGAAACTTCATCTTGTTACTTCAACTCAAAATGTATGTTCTCTTAAATTAATGATATATATATATATATATATATATATATATATATATATATATATATATATATATATAAATATTTTGACACTCATGTGACAAAATTGCACAAAGCACCTTAAAATGCCACTGGCAGACCTGGAAACTAAATGTGACGTGTAACATTTATTTCACATTTGTTTAACAATTAACTAAAAATAATTAAATAAAGCCTTTAAACAAAACTGGCAAATTCTTATACAGTGCAGCTACATTAATGAATAACCCTCTAGTGCTGCTTTATTTATTTTTACTTCAAGGGGATGCTGTGAAAATCTGTTAAAGGTTTTGACGTTTGTTATGTGAACACAAAAATGTCATTTTGTTTCATTGGACATGATTTGAAAAAGTTAAATGGTCCTGAAAAACAGTTTTTTAGAAATATCAACCTCAAATTTGGACCACAACTTGTTTGCGTTTTGACTTTCAAAATAGTATTTCTGTGCATTTTTATAACAATAAACTTAAACTTTTGTACCTTTTTTTATTTTTAAACTTCTCACTTCAGTAATTATCTCCGTCTTCTAAATGAAGTCTTTGCTCCAAGATTTATTTTCATGCTTAGTACCATAAAATACGAAAAGACTATACACATACACCCACACACTCATTTTAATTTTCATTATTCATCTGTAGGCTTGTGAGAACTAAAACTGCATTAATCCATCTTGCCTGCTCTTCTTCTTGCTTCAGTTAAAAACAATATATCGCGAAAGAGTATCTTGCTTTACATGTTTTACTTTTGTTCCAAAAAATAAAATAAAAACCTTGCTTGATCATTTTAACACAGATTAATATTTACACTAATTTGTATTCTTAGTCTACTATATCTATTACTAATGCACAAATTCTGAATTAATACATCATCATATTGGTTAATATAGTAATAAACCGAAAGATTATTTGTTGTTATAGGAAAGTGCTACCATATGAGGGCAGCAAAGGCATGATGGGTGTTTCTGTGTTTGCTCTCATGCCTGCCAGGCAGCAATATTTCAATCCGTGCTTCAGGAAGGTCTGAGCCGGAGATATGTCTGGATGGGATTGTGAGTCTTTAACTTCCTCCTCTGCTCTGTCTGCATGTGCACTCTGATGACATCACCGCCGGGCCTTACGAAAACAAAGAATTTGGCCCAGGGTCTGTTTTCAGGGAAAAAGAAGACATAGTGTGAGGATACAGGAGGAGAGCTTCTGTTAAATGCAAAAACAGGTCCATCAAGCAACAATGTGAAAAGGAAATAATAAAATGGATTTACAACATTGGAAGTGTATTTTAGTATAGAGATAATATAGGAAGTAGTGACACCTAGATTTGCACTCATAAGTGCGGGTAAGAATTTTTTATATTTTTGAGATTCTTATGACCACCAAGGCTGAATTTATATGACCAAAAAAAACAATATTACAATATTTTGAAATAATATTACAATTGAAAATAACTTATTTCAGTCTGAATATATTTTAAAATGTAATTTATTAGTGTGTAGCAAGGCTGAATAAAAAGCATCATTACTCCAGTCTTCAGTCTCATGTTCAGAAATCATTTAAATAAGCTGATTTGTTGCTTAATAAACTTTTTTTTTTAAGCAATACTGAAATATTTTTGTGGAAATCATGATGCTTTAACAGGACAGCACTGATTAGACATTTTTTTAACATAAAAAATGTCTTTACTGTCATTTTGGCGAGGTTTGCAGCTTTTCACAGTGTTATAAAATGTCTGAATACAACAGATTGTGTGATTTTATTTGTTGCAATAAATGTAAAATCCACATTTTAAGATATATAACATGCAGATATATAACATATCAGATACTCCTTACTTTAAGAATGAAGTATAATAAAATCAATCATAATTTGTGCCTCTAGATAACCGTTATGTGACACGAGAACGTACCCTTTTGTGGAAAGTGTCAAAACGTAATTTGTTTAGGATTAACACTGTTTGTGTCCTCACTACAGATCTGACAAGCAGAACTGACACTTTTTTTTTTTTCTCGGTGGCTGTTCAGAATGTCTTTGCTTATTCAACAGAAACGAGGGAGAGTATCAGTTTTTCAAGAGCACAGCTGGTATTTCCAGAAACACTAGCTTGGGCAAAACACAAGGAAGCTTTGAATAGTTCTTATCTTCAGTAGTTTTGCATTCCTCCTCACTATTTATGCATCTGTGATAAAGAGTCTGATTGTTCTAATGATTCCCAACCAAAGTGTGTACTCGGAAAGTTGTTGCTTTTGAGAATATCTCAAAAGCAACATCTTTCCGTCAGATTCAGCTCAGTTTTGTGTACACATTTCTCTCCAAAATATAGCTAATGTTAATGTTGATCAGATGTAGCTGCATGTCACAATCAAATTTTTAATGACATTTATACTATTTATGATAATGACTAATGAGTTGATCATGTGGCTGCAAGGCTTGCATAAGACAGAAGAGGTTGGGTAACACTTTAAAGCCATTATATGGCATAATAATGAATAAATCATGAGAATAAGCGGTAGGTCTGTGGGAAGAGTCATAAGTAATTTAACACCCCTCATCTCCACCCCCTTTAATACGGCTCTAGAGCTGCCCTGCCATTTCCTAAGAGCACATGAGACACAGTTTCACCATCCTCAGATGCGGTAAACAATCTGGTGTATTTTTTTCCAAAAGCATTAATCGCACAAATCCCGTTTTATGAGCTATTATATATATATTAAATAAACTATTATCCAGTATAAAATGAATGAAAGTGAAAAGTAGCTATTTTAAAAATCTATCTGTCTGTCTATCTATCTATTTTCATTATATATGTATGTGTGTGTGTACGATATGCTACTTTGAAACTTTTTTACCAGTGAAGTTTTACAAATAATTACAAAAATCTAAAACATATATATATATATATATATATATATATATATATATATATATATATATATATATATATATATATATATATTATTATTTTTTTTTTTTTTTTTTTTTTTCAGAGAAAGAAAGAAATAGTATTTCTTTCTAAAGGCACATCAGATGATCTTTGGATTATTACATATATAGCCTAAAAAAAACATTTTTTAACCGGGTACTCTTGGTATGAAGTGTCCTCTGAGAGCAGGTTTCTAGGCAGAGCTGACTGATGAATCGGGACATCAGGGTAGCAGTGATTTGGTTTCTGCCAGTGACGGGCTCGTGTGTCTCTTCTCGGAGCACAAAGGGTTAAATCAGACTGCCTGACTCTGCAGGCTCGAGCCGCCCTCCCTCCATCAGCCTCGTCCCTCGGCTCGCTTTACTGGGCTTTAACACGGGGCTCTGTATCAGCGAGGTTGGCGCCTAGCACTTTTTCTCGGGATATGTACCAATAACTCCTAACCGGATACTCCTCCACAAAGCGAAACAACAAAAACACGCAGGCGAAACTTTGAGGCGCATAACTGTGTCGAACGCCTGCTGCATTTGAGTCCAGATTTCCCAAACTCTCCACCCTGAAAACAAACATGCGGAGATGTCGAGAGGAGCACAGCTGCCGATAGGATCCCGAGGTTGGGACCTTTATGTCAAGCAATGAGAGGTAAGGACACAAAGGACGGTTTGCGGTCTCGGCTCTTTTCGGGTCAATGTGAGATTCCCAAATCTTGCTGTTATTATTCCAGCTGAGTCACGCGAGCAGACGTCGCCCTCTCCACGTTCAGCTCTCCTGCCGCAATACCGCATTCAGAGGATGCGAGCGAGCGTGCTAAAGCGCCTCTTTATCCCTGTCCCGAAGCATCGGACTGATTTTAAGGGTGTGATTTACCTTCCAGGTTAAAATCCTCAGTCAAACCCGCGAGAGGCAGATTTGAGCACGAGCTGGTCCTCCACCCGGAGTGAAAGTGGTTTTCTTCTGCTTAGTGAACTCGTTTACGAGAGAACAGAGATAGCCTATTTACATATTATTTATCTGAAATATAACGCGACGTGACGTTGCATTTACACAAAAGTAGAAACAAATCCATAGGCTACAACTTTTTTCGATATTCTGTTGGTAATTCAGTGAAGTTAGGAATATTTTCATTTTTTAAAAGATAATTGCCTTGCATTGTGCCAGTTGTATTTTAAAATAATAATAAAAAAGTATACTATAGAATCCCTTTTTAATAACTACTATACAAAAATAAATAAAAACGGGGTAAAAATTGATATAATTGCTTGTCATTACAGAATTGACTTCCTGATGATGTCATTATGGTGTAATTACGACAAAGCTTTTCGGTAATAAGCAGCAATTCAGACTTATTTTGTACAAAAGTTGTAGTTAAAGGTTTGTTAAGGGAAGAATTTGACCTTATAAGAAAGCGTGGCCACCTTTTCTAAAATATGTACTTCATAGTTCATTTATACTTACAGAATTAATTCCTAGTATTTAAATTTTTTTTAATACTTGATTATAAGCCAAATGTAAAGCTGACTATATATAAAGATCTTGTTTACACACACACAGCTTTTAACAAAGTATTAGTACAATGTTCAAAAAAAAAATATATATATATTTTTAAGCGATGACACACAGTAAAAGAATCTGAGAGGCGAGACTGACCCTATGTAAATGACCCCACTCTCTCTTATACTGATGTGTTTGTATTTGTGTGAGCGTTCA
Organism: Carassius auratus; assembly: GCF_003368295.1. NCBI lineage: Eukaryota > Metazoa > Chordata > Actinopteri > Cypriniformes > Cyprinidae > Carassius > Carassius auratus. Next base: position 7,621,057 of record NC_039270.1, on the reverse strand, counting down.
GATGGACGTGGGAACTCATTGTGTATTGTGCCCAGGTGCCAGCAGCGCTTGTTTTTGAAATCCCACCCTCTTTGTGCAGCACCGACTCTCAGCAGAAAAGTGAAGTTAATCAAACCTCTGTTATTGATTGTGGTCTAAACCCAGAGAGCAGAATGTGTCCCACATCAAGGTCATGGCCTGTGCACTATCACTGGTCTATGAAGCGTACGGCTTTGATGTGTGCCTGTCTTTTTTATTCAGGGTGTGGGCTTTGTTTATATAAAGTTATTAATAATTTTTCTGAGGAAGCCAACAGTGGCTCTATGGCTTTGCCATTCAAAATGCAATGCACAGAATTATGCAATGACGTGTGTTATCAACAACATAAAATAACAGTAATATTTCTAGACCAGTCTAGTAATAAAAATTAATCATTTTCGTTGGTTTGACTGATCAATCCCACACAGTCTCTCCACCAGAACGCAGTTAGATGATTTTTTCAGAGTATGTTTTACAACAAAATACTATTTCTGACTTTATTTACTTGTCTTAGTCTTATTTAGGCTACTTGCATATTTTCGAAAGTTGAAGAGAAAGTTGTTTGTACACCAATCTTCTTCAGTGTATGCTATTGTTATTAAAGTTATGTGGAAAGTAGTTTTTTTTTCTCTCCAGAGATGTTTCTTACAGTTTACAAATGTTATAAACTTCCCATTACAACTGAAAAAAGTAATATATATATATATTTATTTGTTTATTTATTTATATTTATTATTGTTTTTTGTTTTGTTTTGTTTAATGGGCCTCATTCATGAAACACCAGTTAAATGTTTGTACATTTTTTTTTAAATCTCTTCTTACCTATTAATTAATTGATTGCTAATGTTTTTATGAGTGTTTTATGTTTTTCAGCTCTGTTTTTAATTATTGAGACTCACTGATGCTGGTCGAATTGGAGTGATTTTATCAGACTTTATATATTTTTTTAAATGAAAGTGGCCTATGTCATTTTTCCACTTGGGTATTTTGCCAGTAGCAACTCCTGCAGCACTTTGTTGTTGATCAGGAATGTGTTGTTTGTGCAGTTTATATTGTCCATCATTAGTCAGTGTGTGCAGTGAGCGTAAACTGTGTCTTTAAAAATGGTGTGTGCTCTATTGTATGGCATGCGTTCGTCCAGTCAATGTGCATTTACACCACTGGTAGTTCCTGGAGTGCTGGAGTTAATATAGTCCCCAAAAAAGGTTTTCCAAGAACTACCATCGTTCCCAGTTCCTGCGGTGTGAACACGCTACTTCCGGCAATTGTTACAGGAACTCTGAAAGCATTCCTCATGTTGTGAAAGCCCCTTTCTTTTAGCAGGTGATGATACTATAGCTGTTTGTTTGATTAGCTGTGTCAGTGACCAGGAGGATGTTTCACTTGGTTAACTCCGTTTGTTCATGGTTACGGGTATTTTCCTCTTTCTATATTTGAGTTTAGACTGACAGCCTACATTATCCTGGATAATGTAATTTAATGTGCATGTAGTCATAACACTTGTGCCTAATGTGAATCTCAAGTTTTGCTAGTTCTAAAGTATTTGTATGAGGGAAAATGTGTGCCAAAGTTTTACTGGTCTTTTCTTTACACATGTCCCAAGTTTTTTTTTTTTTTTTTCAAACAAGTTTTACGTAAATACATCCTTGTCTAATTTGGGACAAACAGATAGGAAAGCTCTCCCCAAACTGGTGGTGGCTGGGTGCTGAGGTACTGAAATTACTTCAGCTGTTTGACTGAATGGCACACCTTTGAAAAGCACCTTCGACATCCAAGATTGTTGCTACAAATAGCTTAAATGTTAAAGACCAAAGGAGCAGAAGTGTCTTTCGGGATGTTTCTCTCAAGTCTGCGTTCCTCCTCAGCTGGTGCTCATTTCTTTGAAGACATGTTGAATGCAGGTGGTTTGTGTTATATTGCAGAGAGGAGCCGAGGTATGTGTTCTGATATCATATCAAAAGAACCTGTCAGCTGTCAGACAGTACCCTTGTGAAAATAAGTGCACTTAAATGTATTTTTAAGAAGCTGGAATTTCTTTTAATATAAATTGGAAAAAAAAGTGTACTTAAAGAGAAATATTTTCATGATTTTGTTTCTTAACAGTTAATAAGTACACTATTATAATGTCAAATTTAAAGTTTTAATCTAAATGAATTAATACTCTTTTGTCTTGCTTTCAAGAAGTACATTTAATGTGTTGAGAAACAAACTAAAGCACATGCGCAGTACTTGTTTATAATTTAACTTTAATGTGTTATGTGATATTACTTTTAAATGTAATTTATTTTAAGTGTACTAAATTGCAACTTGCAAATGTGTAATTCTAAATATATTTAATCGATGACAGACGTTTTAGTGTTATATCAAAGTATATTTAGTAGTGGTGGGCATAGATTCATTTTTAAAATCTAGATTAATCTCACTGTGATCTTGGAATTAATCTAGATTAAAATGGCTCATTTGAATTCTGCCGAAGACATTCAGAATATGTGTGCTACCCCAATAAAATAATGACTAAAAGTAAGTCTTTGAGAACGGGTTTCTCATGCCAGGTGGTGCATCACAAAGTACTAACTACTAAACTAATTGGAAATGTAATGGATTGCATTACAAATTACAATTTATGTATGTAATTTGTAATCAGTAACAGACAACAATTTGTAAGTCATCTAACCAGCACTGATATTAAGTAAGCTTTAGTGCACTTCTTTTTAGAAGGATAGGTTAGCCAAAAAGCTGCTGAATCCATTCAAATATGAGGTGCATGTTATCCAAAGACATCCAGGGAACCAATCCATTGAAATGAGTCATGTGTCTCTCTTTTTCAGGATAACAAAGCTGTAGATTTTGCTGGAGATTCCTGACCATTGCTTCTTGGTGGCACACATTGCATCCCATTTCTTCTCACCACAAACCGTCTTCATCCTCCTAAAACACCGTAGTCATCATGACGACCTCTTCTTTACGGCGGCAGATGAAGAACATTGTGAACAACTACACGGATGCGGAGATCAAGGTCAGGGAGGCGACCTCCAACGACCCGTGGGGTCCTCCGACCTCGCTCTTGATGGAAATCGCAGACCTGACCTTCAACGTGGTGGCCTTCACCGAGGTCATGGGCATCATCTGGAAGAGGCTCAATGACCACGGCAAGAACTGGCGGCACGTGTACAAGGCCCTCACTCTGCTGGACTATCTGATCAAGTCAGGATCAGAGCGCGTGGCCCAGCAGTGCAAGGAGAACATCTATGCCATCCAGACTCTGCGGGACTTCCAGTACATCGACCGGGAAGGGCAGGACCAGGGCATGGGCGTGCGGGAAAAGTCCAAGCAGCTGGTGGCTCTGCTCAGGGACGACGAGCGGCTCAAGCAGGAGAGATCGCAGGCGCACAAGACCCGTGAGCGTGTGACGGGAACCAGCAGTGCCATGGCTTATGGATCTTTACCACCTCCCTATCCGGGACGTCACACCGCTCAGCCCAACATGGAAGCAGTGTATGGGGAAGAGCACGGCAGGGTGAGGCACTCACCTTCCTCCTTCAACTGTGAGTATGACTGTTCATACTGCTTATGAATGACTGGGATAAATCATACACTTATGGTACAGTTGAATATTAAGTAATGCACAATCATTTATAGAGTTATTCTGTCATTAATTACTCCCCCTCATGTCGTTCCAAACCTGTATGACCTTTGTTCGTCCTCAGAACACAAATTAAGATATTTTTGATGAAATCCGAGAGCTTTCTGATTCAGTGTAGAAAGCAACGGACATGTTCGAGGTCCAGAAAGGTAGTAAGGACTTCAGTGAAATAGTCCATGTGACATCAGTGGCTCAACTGCAGTTTTATGAAGCTACGAGAACAGTTTTTGTGCTCAAAAATAACTATTTGCGGCACTCTCGTGAATAGTCACATGGAATATTTGACCAATGTCCTTTCTATATTTATTGACCTGGTAACGTTGCAGTAGCCTTGCTGTCTATGCAGGGTCAAAAAGCTCTCAGATTTTATCAAAAATATGTTAATTTATGTTCCAAAGATGAACGAAGGTCTTATGAGTTTGCAAGGAGATCAGGCTGAGTAATTAATGACAGAATTTAGATTTTTGGGTGAACTGTCCCTTTAACGTTGTCTTTTACTGTTTTTTTTAAAATATACTCTTGATGAGGTTTGTGTTGATCCAGAGGTTAAGCTTGTATTACAGTATTTACATATCCAAGTCAATACTGAAATGTTATCAGTAACATTATGATTAGATATGGCTGAAAATTATATATTTTTATGAAATCCAATAGCTTACCACATTAATTTTTGGGTGAACTAACCCTTTAAATATGGTAACTTGAAGTTTCAGTTTGCTTGCTTGATGTTGGAACTAATCTCATTGGAGTTACTGTGAAGTTCTTGAAGCGTCAAAGTTCTGGACAAATGGACTTTGATTGAAGGGACAGAAATCCCTCTGGTTTCATTAAGAAATCAGTTCTGAAGGGGAATGAAAGTTGTACAGGTTTGGAAGGACAAGAATGTTAGCAGATGATGACAGAATGTTCATTTTTGGATGAGTTATACCTTTAATGTTTGTCAGGAGTGAGCACACACTTGTTTCACTTCTCTGAAATGGATAGTACTTCATTCTTTCATTGACTGGGGTTTTCAAAATAGTTTTATAATCATTTAGCTGCTGAAGTGAACCAAGCCAATGAGTAACCCGCTGTCAATAGTGAATGTGAATGTGTACATACACTGTTTACATAGAGAGGTGCATCACACACAGCCTTGTGCTTTTAACCCTCATGCTTCAGTCATTTGGAAGGTCTACCGTCTCTTTTTGTGAGAATGTGATACAGTTTTAATATAAAGTGCCTCATGATGGTGTGGATGACTCCATATGGATCTGATCACTTAATGCATGTGTAGCTGTGGAGCGGATATGCATCTACATTCTTCCCAAGTTCAATCATTTACTCTCTCTGTGAGGCTCTTTGCTTACTATATGTTATTTTTTGAAGGCTTCAGGTTGATTTTTGTTTGCGGCTTTAAAGGCATATTTCACTCAGAAATGACTGTTCTGTCATGAACTCACTCTCATGTCTTTCCAAACTGTATCTTTCACCTCTTAGACTTAAAAATAAACGTTTTTGAAGAACTTTGTATGAGTAGTTGTTTGCCCTGATGCCTGGCTTCTTCAGTTTGGCCCTCAGTTTAGAAGCTGATAGCATATCAGAACTGTCAGAAATGCATCAAAGATGTTCCTCCTCTGCATACTTACAGAGAAAAACTTTTTTTTTTTTGACTCGTTGCATCCTTCACATATTTATAGAGCAGATATCCAGTATGCATGTGAGGAATGTGCCTCTACAGCATTTATCACTGCATTTACAATGAATCTACAGGGCTAAAATTACTAAATTTGGTTTTGGATTCTATCTAGGACTGTCCATTTAAAAGGCATTAGTCTGAATGTGTACACATAGACCAAAACTTAACACATGTCTCATGGCCTGCTCAAACAAACACATTTTTGATTACAAAATGAATTTCTATGGACTGTACTTTAGTGATAGACTTGAGCTCAGTTTATTAAATAAACAATATATATTGCAATATATTGGATATGTTGGAATAAGTCATTTTTTTCAAAGAAATTATTACTTTAAGCATGGATGCATTATACTGTATTTTTTAGAAGTGAAAGTAAATAAATTTATAACGTTGCAAACGATTTCTATTTCAAATAAATGTTTTTCATTTCTATTCATCAAAGAATCCTGAAAAAAGCATTACATCTTCCACAAAAATACTGAGCAGCACATTTTATTCCAATATATGCAGACTTGTAGTGCATAAGCATAAGAGCTATCAAAAACATTAAAAAAATCTTACTAACCTCAAACTGGTAGTGTATATGCCATAACATTATAATGATCAGCTTATCATTTCTAATTTGTAAAATGGTTATCTGTTTTTTAGGCCCTCTCTCGTACAGTACGACAGCCCACATATTTAGTTTCTACAAGGGACTTTTTGACATTCGTTGATCTACTGAAATCAAACCTTTGATGACACAAGGCGCAATGTGCTTTCACTTTTACTTTTTTTATTTGTCATGATGCCAGGTATTTTGGGAAAGTACAGGAATTTCCGAACCCGTGCTTCCATGGGTGCTTAATGAAATGTGTTAATGGTCACCGTTTTCAGGGTCAGATGGTCATGAGCCAGAGTAGATGATGGTAAAAGTTGACCTTATCTGTACATCAGTGCATTCCAGGCCAGACGCGCCATTCGGAGCCACTGTAGTGGAAATGATAGCAACTGGGAAACGGCACGGCCAGTTTCTGGTTCTTTCCAGTTTCTGGTCCAAGGCCGTGTTCACAGAGAAAGCAGGTCTATCTCTTTCTGAAATAAATACAGACAAGCATGTAATTCACAGTAAATAAATAAAACAACGGATTTATATAAAGATCAATGTACAGACAGAACAACAGCAAGCATAATTTCACATGCAACACCCATTATATTATAATATGACTTTAAGAACATTCATTGGCTTTTCTGAGTTAAATATTATGTTAAATTAATGTAATGTTTTCTTTGGCTGAAACACTGATTGAGTAATTAACATTAACATGAGTTGTACTGTTTCCTTCTAATGTTCATTTATGTTTATTTCATGCTGTAACTTGTAGTAAAGAGAAAGAGGTTATCGGTTCACATGACACTTGAACTGATGCGCTACAGCACTACGAGCACCAAAAAGTAGGATGGGGTAATTATAATGTAAGCCCCATCGCCCCATCGCTCCTCTCCTGCCCCACACAGACACCCCATTGTTTCACCAGCAGAGTCAGACAGGCACAGGAAAGCAATTCCTGCCCGGGCATGGAACAACAGTGATTTGGGCGCTTGATTAACATTCAGTGGTGGTGCCAGTCCTTTCTCATCCAAAGCAAGAGGTTGAATCAAGCATTTTCTCTTTTCTTCCTCCCAGCCTCCTCTTCCTCTCCTCATCTGGCCCCAGATCTGGAGCGCGCCCGGCCGCAGACGAGCGGAGAGGAGGAACTCCAGCTGCAGCTGGCCTTGGCCATGAGCCGAGAGGAGAGCGAGAAGGTGAGGCTCACACTCACTGTTACACACACACACACACCTAATACTAACTGCATTAGGGTCACTGGTTCCCCACTGGTTTTGCTTAAGGATGCATATTTGACATTGGATATCACATGGTACTAAACATATTTGGTAACACTTTTATTTTGTGTACCAGTTCTCATTGCTTATTAGCAAGTATATTACTAGTACTGTATATTGGGTGTTTATTAGTAATGATAAAGCACATATTAATTCTGCATGACCATATTTTAGATATATCTTTAATCCACCCCACCCCACACTTAAACTTAACAACCGCCTTAATAAAAATGAATAAGCGCCAAATGAGGAGTTTACTGAGGCATAAGTCATAGTTAATAGTCAGTTCATAGTGAGAACTGGTCTAAAACTGAAAACTGAAAAGGTTAGTCACTAGTACGTAGTTACTGACAAAGAAAAGCCACGCATTATGCTGTATGTTACAAATTTATAAATAAACTTGAAGTAACTGGGCTATCATCATGATCATGTTTAATCAGAAAACATAGTCAGAAGTCTTACCTTCGTCAGTGTTTTGGTGGAAAGGACTTTCAATGGAGGGACAGATCTCTCAGGTCTTCATTTGTGTTTGAACTATACATATAGTTTTGGAATGACATGAGGGTCAGTAAATAATTATATTTTTGGGTTAACAATCCCATGATAAAGATAGACCACTAAATCAAAATTGTACTTTTGTGGATTTTACACAAAAGTACATTAGGTCCATTGTAACAAATCAAATATATTTAGGATTTTTCTCGCAGGCATGAATAAAGGTGCTGTATTTAGGATTGACACCAAGAGGTTGAACTAGGTATTGCAGCCCAAATTCAAAATATTGGAGAACGGGCAGGTTGCCACATCTAAAGCACAAACAGGAACGAGCGCACTTGATGATGAATTCAATTAAATAAGCTGTGTTTTCCACCAACTGGCAACTCGGGGTGCCGAAATACAACTGGGCAAACTGGCAGTGGGCGGGTTTCACAAACCAAAACAAACACCGACATTTTGGCCCGGAACACACATTTTCAAAGTAGAATGACTGTAGCATTGTTTTTCAGATAAACAAGTATGTTAACTTAGCATGTTTCTTAAATATCTGCAAACATATTATGGTACTTTTATGCTTTAGTGGAGTCAAAAACTTACGTACCTTTACCGCTCCTTTAAATGATCTGTTTTTAATATTTCACCAGATTAGTCCCTCTTTTTTGTCCTCTTCCCATTATATCGCTTGCTTCCAAATAGAAAATCTAAAGTCAATTGGCTATTGCTTATGCAATAAGCAAGAATGAACACTAGCAGTAATAAGAAGCAGCAATTTCATGGGTCTTTAACACTTGAGAGTCTGTATGAAACGTTTCCTGTAGTCTGAGATCTTTGATTTAGTGAATTAAAATGGCCTTTTGTATTGTGCTTCAATGGAGATCACTTGTGTTTAATTAAAAGTTTGTAACAACTCATTATTTAGCTGGAGGCTTTAGTACAAGCACCAAATCTCCAATTAGCATGTGGGCTAATGATTTGTTTTTGTAGTGCACTTGAGGTGAGACCGGCATGCTGCTGTCTCCATTCTGCATTGTCCAGAAAGATCTTAGTCATCATCTGACAGTGTAGCCAGTGTGTGAAGAGAGCGCATTAGCATCCTCTCTCACTGCTAATGCATTTCTAAGTGAAGCCACAATGACTCCGAGTGTGTTACATTGATCCAGCGCTCATAAATGAGACAGAGTGGAGCTGCTCTCGTTCTCTTGATGGTTAGAGAACATGTGCTATACTTCAGTTTGAGATCCATCAGCCTGGTATTGGCTTTGGTAGCACTTTATTTTAATGTGTCCTTGTAACAGTGTAATAATACATTTAAGTACTGAGCAATATTAATTGACTAACCTCATTCCTCTTCTCCTCCAGCCGGTTCCTGCTGTGGATATCGATGAACAGACGCAGCTTCAGATCGCTATGAGTCTCAGTAAGGAGGAGGCACACAAGGTACTGCAATCCCAGAAGTCAGCGCTCCATCCTTCATCAATTGCCTGCCTGTGTGTTGTGAGTGACACTATCTGTATGTTGTGTGGTTGTCTCTCTGTAGCCAGCTCCTCCTCCTCCCGCTGCTGCTGTTCTGGACATGGACGAAGAGGCACAGCTACAGCTGGCCCTCACTCTCAGTAAAGAGGAACATCAGCAGGTACGACCCTGGATCACGAGCTGCACAGATGAACAGATATTGTTTGATGTTTCAAGAGATAGTGTCTCACATGTAGAAGTGCTATATTCATTAGAAGACTACCATGGGAGTGAAGATATTCACTAATATGAGATCTTCAATGGCAAATTTGTAAAGTTCTACCCTCAATTGTGGAGTTTTTATTGTGTGCTGTTATTTACAAAGCATTTTTGTATATTTATGTAGAAGTACACTTTAGCATGCACTTTAGCAAAATATACCCACTTTTGACCCACTTTCTATTTTCACTTTTCCACTTTCAATTTCTTTTAAATCTATACAAAGTACACTTTAAGTGTGTTATTACATAGTAATAAAGGTGTGCTTTCTTTAAGTACAAGTAAACGAAAACCTATTTCTGTTGAAACAAGACTTTTTGGATTTTAGAAATATTGAACCATTTTTAAGAAGGCGAATGTTGCCGCATAACAGGGCTGAACAGAAAGCAAGGAACAAATTCTACAGTTTCTACAAAATGCCTAGTGCTTTTCCCTCTGTTTTGTATTATGGTGCATTATTTATCTGAAATTCTGATGGACAAAAAAATGTTTACAAATACATATGTGCCTGTATCAGGTATGTTTACATTTTTTTTATTGTTGATGCATCAGTATTAACTCAAGGAGACAAAAATGGCCATACTTCAGTGTTTTAGCCCTTTCAATTTCATACAGTTGCATAGTTTTTTTTTTACCAAAATGTTATTTTTCTATGAATCTCACAAGTAGCCTCGAGCAGTCATTTTATGATGGAATCAGATTTTCCTTTCCTTTGAACTCAATGTACTTTGAAATCATGCTGTCATTTTTAGAACTCGCAACATTCTTCCAAACCAAAAGAACCATTTATTGAAACTAAACTGCCAAAATGACTTGTTCTGAAATCCTTGAGCTGGCCATTTATTTATAGTGTCCAAAAGAGGACAAGTGGCTGGTTTTTCAGGCAGTACATATCTGTACTTTTGAGATACAGCCTCACATTTTCCTATCATGCTGTCTACTCCGATATCTTCATCTGTTCGTTTTTTTTTTTTCGAGGCAGCATTACATTAAATGAGTTTATAAATAATAAATAGTTTTCAACTCACGATTCCGTTTCTATTGAGAAAAAAAGCACTGTAGTTATTAAATATTAATTTGGTTAATGATGGTGTGTCGGAAGTGAATTGAGTCCAGTCCAGACCAGTTTCTTCAGGAAGTGATTTCATACTAAAACACTAGCTGTTTAGTCACTAACTGGCTGGGCAGCAAAACCATATTCAGTAAATATGAAATAAGCAGGATACATAGTATCATTTCTGATACAAGAAGAGCTGTTGAAAATAAAAACTGCAGTTAGTTTGTCCCTGGTTGTATGTAGCACCTACAGCTCTGCATATCACATCAGGAAAGCAACCTTCATGGTCATTTTCTTCTGATTCTATCAGTTTTAACGGTGTATTTCACTGCGGATTGTTTTGTGGAGGATGAGGGAGTTGACAACAAACTTGCATTTTACCAAAAGGAGTACAGAAGAAAAACAAATGGCTTGAAAAAGGCCATAGAAAACTAAATGGCCATATATAACTAAATTAAATAATGAAAAAAGTATAACAGGATGAACTCTGAGACGTCTTCTATGTCTGTTGGTTTCTAGGAGGAGCGAAGCCGGAAGGGAGACGAGTCGTTGCTCCAGAAAGCACTTGAAGAGAGCAAACGAGAATTGGAGGCCAAAGGGGGAAGAGTATGAGACTTTTAACATGTTCGCTATTAGTGGATTGACAAATCATGTGTAGCCATTTTTTACTGTAAATAAGAGGAAAGAGATAAAACCAGACATTGACACAGACTGATACAGTGAGGTCTGGACCACCATTCTGCTTCTCTTGTCAAAAATGTTAATCACTACTTGAGAAGACTTAATGTGCTTTGGCCCGTTAATTGAGGCTGGTTAATTTTTAGCTTGTCACAATTTCAATGCACTGTACTGCAGTTAAATGTCCCCACTGCAAGGTTTCTGTGAACGCTTGCCGTATTGACCTAAAAAATCCTTTTGAATGTGCTGAAAGTGCTTTCCTGTCCTCTCCTTTGGCAGTCGGCCATGCTGGATCTTGCAGATATTTTTGCTCCAGCTCCTGATGTGCCCTCTGCTGCCGATTCTTGGGATTCGTCCGGAGGCCAAAGTGGCTTAGCCCAGGCTGGTCCTCTGAGGTCTGACCCCTGGGATAGTCTGGGTAAGCTCATATGATTGTACACTATATCAGCAGTTTGCACTCTTAAACATTAAAGGTCCACCAAGTATTTATTTTAGACAGATATGTTGAAAATAATGAGGGGCTTTTATTCTATGTAATATTCTACATAAGATGTTGCTTATTATGGTGGCTGCCTTGTTGTGAACTTACGATACCAAAATGAGTTTTTTAGCCACACCAACCAATGGGGTTTAAACTCAGGTTGCCAGGATAATGCAATATGATCTTTATTTTGATTTAAAATGACATTTTTGCCTTAAATATTTTTGCTCAGGTTTTTTTGTCAATCGTCACATAATAGAAATCATTTTTTTCTCATATCCGTAAAAGCCGCTGGCAAACTGGAGTAAGAATTCATTTACTTGTCATAGCCAGTTTTTACTTGCATTTGGACTCTTTCAGTTTTCAGAAGAGATGAATCATGGATGACGAATCCGCCTGTGAATAGAGATTAGTATAGGCGTTCCTCAATGACGCTGGGAACCAAAAATGTTTGCTTCAACTATGCCAGTGGCTCTTAACCTATTTTACTCAAAGGCACCCAGATATATTAAGGATTCTTCTGCTATAATGAGCTTGGCTGCTCATTTTCAAACTTTATGTGTACAGAAACTAGAATCATTAAAATTCATAATTACACTTTTAAACTTTTTATTACCGAATAATTTTAATAGTATACTTTCCTAGTTTGGCATAACAGATTTTTACGCTCAAATAGCAATTTCTACCCAGTAAAAGATATAATACGGCAGGTGGCAGTAGTCTGTTTATAATTGACAAATTTATATGCATTTGGATATCCAGGTTGTCCAAGATCAAGTTAAAATGGCAGTTAGTAAGAAAACTAAAATCAGAAACATGGTTACATCTTGTTTTTAGGTGTTATAGGTTATTTTAAAATAGGAATGTGTAAAACTAGTTAATTAGTTGACCGAAGTCTGCTATAGACTTTGGAAACACTAGTCATTTACATTGCATTACATGGGTGCTTAAATGTTATTTTACAAAATCATTTAATTTCATCTCAGCTTGCATGCATGTTTTACACATCAAGCTTTCCTTGCTATTTCACTGTCGGCCATGTGTCATGTGCATGGGTACTTTTTAAACACTTTTCAAACCTGGACACACAGGATTCTGACTGGAGATTAATGTGTTTCAGCATGACATTCCATGAATTTCATTCATAAATAAAGTAAGCTACTTCAAATGGTTTGGAAATACAAGACCGTCTTCTACTGGTGTGTTAGACTGGTCATTTACAAAAGTTCAGCTTAAACATTTATGAAATTAGTCATCTTTCACATCCCTATTTTAAACCTTGTTTTGTCTCATAAATATTAATCCATTATTCGTCCCTTTAGTAGTGTGCTTGGGCCCTCTAGTGGATGTCAGACACTAGGCTGAGAACCACTGATCCACACTGATGTGTGTCAGTATGAAGTCCAAGACCACTGTTGTTTTGGCCAATGAAACACAAACAATAAATTACTTGGTGCACCTTTCCAGCAATATTGCCTTAATAATACTGCATTATTGATGTGAACGGCACACACCTGCTGGATTGTGTTGAAGGAGAACCCAGCTCTTTAAGCCGTCAGCATGGAAGCCCGTGGATGGCACCGCCGGCATCCAGTGTTCGTTCCCAGCCTTGGCCTCAGCGACAGCCAAATCCTGACCCATGGGACGCCCCTCAGAACGCCCCGATCCCTGTGTCCATGAATCAGACCTGGATGTCCCCTGCACCTGGTACAAACTTCAGCTTCTAGATATCAGTGTAGATTATAACTAAAGATGCTACATATACTAAATACACTAACTGAAGATGCTGCTGATTCTGTAGAAGTCCAACCGTTTTAGATTTGATGTTAATTCTGTAGGAACTGGAGTGGACCCCTTTTCTCCCCTAGTAGCAGACAAACAAGGATCTATTGGCCCTCTCAAAACCCCTTCCCCTCGGGCAGGAAGTCCCTCAGGCAATCACAATGACTATGTTCTTCTTAACTGATTTTTCTATTTATTTTAATATATTAATATTAATAATCACTTATCGCTATTGTAATATGTATTTTTTTCCTTTTATAGATTTTGTGAACAGTTTGATTTTATGTCATACAGAAATATTTTATGTTTACTATTCAAAAGTTTGAGGTCTACAATTTTTTTTTTATTCTGGAAAACCACATAAAGTTGATTAAAAAGACATTTACAATTTGAAGCAGCTGACTGATAATAAGAAATGTTTCTTGAGCAGCAAATTAGCATATTAGAATGATTTCTGAAAGATCATGTGACTCTGACTGCATCACATGAATAAATTACATTTTAATATATATTTAAATAAAAAAATCAGTTATTTTAAGTTGTAATATTTGCAGAATATTACCGTTTTTACAGTATTTTTGAGTGAATAAATGCAGCCTTGGTTAGCATGAGAGACTTATTTCAAAAACATAAAAAAATGGAAAATTCCCCAAACTTTTAAATGGTAATGTGCATTTGTGTTATATACTTTTTTATATTTTTTTTCTTCAAATTTTTAGCTCATTACTTTTGTTTAATTCATATTTTTAGATGACAATCTTTTTGACGAGGCTATGGATGGAGGTCAGGCAAATATAAATGGTCACAGTAGTCCTGAGCATTTTGATATGTCTTCCCTTGGCCGCGGTCTACCAAAAACAGCTCCTCGCACCTGCAGTACTCCCGAGGCATTTCTGGGCCCCACCGGAGCTTCACTCGTCAACCTGGATTCTTTGATTCCCTCCAACCCTCCTTCCAAGAACTTCAACCCGTTTTTATCAGGTCGGCACGCATCATTATCAAACTTCATGTTGTCATGTGTATCTAAATCCATAACATTTGAACTGATTGCAGACTCTTTCCCATTTAGGAATAACTGCTCCATCGGCCTCTAATCCATTCCAACAGGAACCGGCCCGTCTAACACTAAATCAGATGCGCCCCAGCTCCACATCTCCTGTTCCCACATCCCTCCCATTTAATGCCTCTCTGCCCATGGCTTCCAGCAACCAGCCCAGCTCCCTGCCTACTACCTTCACACAGTCTGCGCAGGTCCCGCCGCTGGTCCCCGGACACCTGCCGCAGCCGCTGCTACCCCTGTCTATGACATCCACGCGTGGAGATCCAGACCAACACAATCAGAACCCGTTCCTATGAGCAGACCCAAACAAGCTTTTAAAATGACAATTTAACCACCGACTTGACTTAAAACTGGAACACATTTTTGCATATCTTTGCTTATTTCACAGTTTTCCTGGTTTTGCTCTATGCAGTCACTCGTAAGAGGCGTTCACACATATAGTGGTTTCCAGTGACAAAAATCTGTCATTTTCAACAATGGTTACAAATGATGAAGCGATGTGGCCGTATACTGTGATGTGACAAAGTTGAGAAAAGTTCAGTATTATGCAAATAAGCGGTCATGTAATGTGGAGACCAGCAGTCACTGGTGTACATGTGATCCATCTCCTGTGAGATACTGTAGTGAGATTCAATAAGATGTAGAAACTGCTTAAAGTCCAGACCCACCAAACTGACATTGAAGAACTAGTGGCAAAAAAACAACAACAACAACAAAAAAAACACAATTCCTTTTGTTAAGTCCTAGACGCACCAAGCCAATGCCAAAGAACTAGCATTGAAAACCAACTGTGTTGACGTCTGCGTTGTGCTTGAACTTATTATGAAGTATCTCCACACCAGCAGGTGGCAGTAGTCTGTATTTATCATTCAAAGAAAAAAAAACTGGAAGAGCTACTGCTGTTAATGTACAAACCTTAAACAAAGGCTACTGTATGTGCCCTCCTAACATTGTCGTTTGCTTGCCTTCATCACATTAGTTTTTATCTCATGCATTTCATAACGCGCAAATGGCCAAAATCCGTCAACGCCAGAAATTAAATTTAAACATAAATGTATATATCGTAATATACACAAATATATTAAATTCTTACATTGTGAAATGTGTTAATTTGAAAATTATAGGGATAGGTTAAGGTTAATTTCTCACCTTAATGCTGTCCGAACCTGTAAGACCTTCGTCCATCTTCAGAACACAAATTAAGATATTTTTTATGAAATCCGACAGCTTTCTGACCTTCCCATAAACAGTAACACAACTGACACGTTCAAGACCCAGAAAGTTCGTAAGGACATTGTTAAAATAGTAACTCCCGTATGAAGCCACGAGAATCCTTTTTGTGCACAACAGTAATAAAAAAACAGTAATAACGACTTTATTAAAAAACATCTTAACTTGTGTTCTGAGGATGAACACATTTTTTACAGGTTTGGAATTACATGAGGGTGAGTAATCAATGACAGGATTTTCATTTTTGGGTGAACTATTCTGTTAATTTCAGCTGTATAGTAGCTTTACAACAGTGCCTCCATTGTTCAGCGACATTTAATTAAATGTTGATTCAATGATATCGCAAAAAAAAAAAAAAAAAAAAAAAAACAAAGCCAACAGACACTCATTGATGACCTGACATTGGGCAATGGCTTGGTGTGTCACAGATATACTTCAAATCGGAATCAAAAGACAAACTGGTGTCATTTTAAACAAAATCAGGACTAAAAACCAGTTAGAAAAAACACATTTAAACTTACATTAGTTCATGGCAATTACGTAATAAGTGGCTCCGCCGTCGTTGACATGGATATCTTCTCTGGTTCATCTCTTCTGCTCAGTCCATCAAGGTCAGACGTCCATTGCTAAAAAAAATCTTGAACACACTGGAGATCTGCGTTACAGTAAAAAATGAGTTGAAAGCGTGAAACAAATATTTACATATTCATCTAAAGGCACTCTAAAGCATGGTTGGCATTTAGCATGTTCCCTAACTCAGGTAATTTCAAATGTCTTTTTAAGAGAAGAACGGAAAATACCTTCGATGTGAGTATATCAAAGGCCTTTAAAGGGTTTAAACACTTTACTGATCCTACGTCTCATTTGTAATCAGATTTTCAAAAGATTTGGCCAGTTGTTCAGCCCACCAATAACCTCCAGCAATAAGAACATCCACAGCGACCGCCAATACATCCACTCGACGACCTCCGGTCATAAAATCACTGTATGTGTGAACGCATTTGAACTGTAGTCATATGTTTGAATGTCAACTATGCATTACATGGCAATACAGATCGATGTCAGCTTTATAAGAAATGACAAATACATTGCACAATTTAAAGGTTAAGAATATTTAATCCAACTCCAACAGCATCAGTGTCGCCTTTTAAGTATTATAATAGTTTTTGGAAATGATAACACACTTGTTACTCGTACCATAAAACCCAGTACATAACCAAGCACAAGTCCAAAGCCTCTCATACAGTTTCATCATATTCTCTGATTTCTTGAACCAATTTCTAGCCTTGCTTTAGTGTCCCTTTCTTGGTCTGGAGTGTCTGATGACTTTCAATGATGTCCTTTTATTTTCTTGACTGGTATCTGTGAAATCCTGATGGGTCACCGACACCAGAATGACAGATAAAAGCGACTAAGATTTTATGGCCAATAATTTAAGCAGTAAAATTTCAAGTATAAATAATGATTTTTTAATATTGGGCAGTGACTGTTGAATGAATAGACTTCCAGCAAGAGAATGTACTTCCCGTGGTGTTCAGACTGAACTGATGCCACATACTAACAGAATGTAATAATGTGAGACTGTTGCACATGTTGCTCATCAAATACAAGGATGAAGATGAGAATGAATCACATGTCTGGTTTGTGTTTGTTTATGGTTCATGATGTGCTCTACGTCTGGATGGCTTTTTCTTAAGTATATGAAAACAATGCTAGTCAAATATTTGGATGCTCATAATTTATTCATTTTTCCACATTTTAGAAAACTATGAAATAACACAAATTGAAGAATGGATATTGTGTGACCAAAATGTCTCATATAGTCTACACTACACGTCATAATCACACAGGGATATTACACAGGTTTGTATTGTGTTGTAAACATGCAGTGGACAGACTTTGACCCTTTTGCTTTGTCTTGCACCGATCTAATAACATGACACTCAAATTAAAATCTGCTGAACTTTTATAAAACAAATCTCTAGATATCACCCCCCCCCCACCCACACACACACATTTGTCTGCCCTGTGTGATGTTTTTTCTGTTGTTTCTCTTTGTAAACATGCTCTAGAGTCTAGACTGAAGGTTCCCTAATTAGGGTCTGCGGGCCAAGCTTATAAGTCATAAGAGTCTTTTTAACATTTATTTTTGCATCGAGATGTAGAGAATATAACTGAATATGATTTTAAAAAAATAATAATACTTGGAGTGCTCAATAAAAAAAAATATTTTTGGTCACTCTTAGTAATCTATTTGGGCTCTTCTGCTTTGGTTTTTCTACGCAAAGATGTGCTAGATTAATGTTTACTTGTGTCTTTTTGAGCATCTAACCCATGACATAGTTCTGGTCCTTGATTCTGACTGGTTGAGCCACATTTGAAGCTGTTGTAAAATACTCTACAAACATACATCTATTTGTTTACGTTTGTGTGTTGCTTGGCAACCACTTTGATGCAACCACAACAGTTTCTGAGGAACTACATTGTTTGGCGGAAGAATTATTTTTTTTAATTAATATCATTACACTTCATTTGCTTCGTTTTATTTTCTGAAACCTTGCTATGAATATGGAACAACCGTTTTATAAAAGCAATAATCCGTGTGAAGCCGTGGTTAACAAAATATTTACAACAGCTAAGAGAATGCTTCGTGTCGTGCCTACACAATGCCATTAGCTGTTATAAATGTAAACCACAGCTTCTTGGGGCTTAATGCTTTATTATAGGTCTTTCTTTTTATTTCCCCATTCCACTGACTACATCTCACATGAACGGCTGCTTATAGTTTAGATTCTTTATCTTGAAGAAACGCATTCCTGCACTTCAAACTAAACTTTACTATAGATTTTGGAACAATTCTTCCACATAAACTGTTAACCAGCGCACAGGAAGTCATACAGGTTTTTAATGACATGACGGTCATCAAAAGTTCTCCAGTTCTACTACATTTTTTCACAGCTGTTTCTCAGATTAGTGTGTTTGCACAAACATGTGGCGTGGGGCCGAGCTGAGCTCACAGCGCTGAGAGGACTGAACATCAAGTGTATCGTCACATCACGTCTGTCTGATTTAATATTAGTTCTCATCTATCCTGTATCATGAGAGCGGTGTGAAAACAGCCAGCTGAGCAGCTCCTGAAGGCCCTGTCCGGAGCGAGCGCTGGTCTCTAGTGTTGAGATCGACTGAGGCGCACTTCTAATGATGTCATCCATCCTGAACAATGCCTTCAGCTCCACCAGAGACATGGTGCAAGGAAGATCCCTGAGGAAAGAAGTGGAGTGAGGAGCGCTGGATTCACTCAGTTAAATCAACAAGAGTGAGCGAGAGTGGAGTCAGCTGACCTCTTGTTGAAGAGTACGAGTACAGCAGCAGACTGCAGCGGCTCGGCAGAGAGAACAGACAGCAGCTGGACACAAGACGACGAGATCTGGACGGTGTTGACACTGTCCACCACAAACTGAAATGAGTGAAGAACAAACATCAGACATGAAGAGAAACATGATCGCATTGTAAATGTACTTATAGTCTCTCTCAAGGACTCCTTAAAGAAGAGAAGAGAAATACAGACAAACCTACAAATAAAGTCCAACAAATAAAGCCATTGTCTTCTGCCAAAAATACATTTCCTCTTATATTTTCATTTTTTTTTACTGTTTTTTTTATTTATATATAAAACACTTTCTTCCTGTCACAATATAAATTTTCTGCGTCTTGTTTAACTTAATATTTCCTTATTTTATTCATTCTTTTTCTTTATATTGTAGAGGGTCAAAGCAGAGAGACCTTCTCTTGTAAAGCAAACACAAAATGAACTGCTAGCTGATGGAGAGCTGATGTATTTCTGACACTCACTATAACAGATCTGCAATCTGAGTAGTATTTTGGCCAAATGGGCCCCATACAGCCCCCCAGCTCTCGAACCGTTATCTTCCTCTTCCGGAGTGTGAGGTCTGTGAGGTTGGTGCCGACCTAAAAATACAAAACAAAACAAAAACACACAGGTTTAGTTAGCTATATCACCGGGACATTACAGATAGTTATAGATTTTATAAACTAATCCCATCCCACACACGAACCCTAACCCTCACACAAGACGCTCTGCATTTTTACTATTAAAATAAAGTTGTTTACTTGATGTTTTATGCCAGTTTTACAAATGAAGACCAGAAAACGTCCCCAAAGGGAGGTTTCTGGAGATTTTGTCAGGTTTAACTCGTTTTTGGGTACAGATTTGTCTCCAAAATATGGTTAAGGTAGGCACACACAATATTAATCTTTATGACATCTTTTTAGTCAACTTGAATCTTTTTTTGTGTGCAAAATCTTACAGTTAAGATGACAATGTACTAAAAAAACCCTATATGTATTAATCCTGGTACCATGTTTACCGACTATTAAACTAAATTAAATAAAATAAATCCTCCAGACTCCTCAGTTGCAGTGTTTCTCAACATGTGTTTAACTGCAGATCCACAGTGTGTTATATTTGATCTTATCCCCAGTCTGTTGTATTCGAGCAGTCAGACTTGATCTTATGTGGTGTGTGTGATCTCAGAAGAGCTCTGTCCTGCTGACAGTAACAGAGTAACAGTAACAGTGTTATTGAGCAGGACCCCGCAGAAGCAGCTCACCGTGGGCAGCGTGACGGGCGCTTCACCCAAATCCTCCTGTGCACCCATCTGACACAACTGTTAGTCCAGATAAAGAAGACACACTCATGACAGCAGATCAACATCTTAATAACACCTGCAGCACAAACTGAACTGAACTAAAGATACATTAAGAGAAGCACAACATTAAGTCAGTGTGACTCAATCAGCTGCTGAAGGATATTCTGTAGTCGCTTCAGTAAAAGCGTTTTTCCTGCTCCAGACGCACCGAGCAATAAACACATCGCAGCGATCACTTCCCCTGAAGTTACTTCATCAAAACGCGATCACAGATTTCTGTTTTAAAAATGACTGACTCAGAGCATTAAATGGATCGAGTTCCTGTGTCGCCACGACAACGACGTGTTTACACAATAAAAGTCTCCATGCGTCACTTCTCTGTCAGTGATTGGCGCCCTCCAGTGATCTGAAGAAGACCGACTCTGTTCAAAAGTTACAATTAGTCTGAGGAAACTACGCAGTAAACTCTATTATTGTTAAAACAGTATGCAACACCAGTAGCAATATACAGTTTTTATAATTGTTTAATAATGTTTTTTTTGTAATCGTTTTTATACTGTAGAAACTGTACATTCTATCGCCCTACACCTACCCTAACCCTCACAAACTTTGTGCATTTTTACTTTCTCAAAAAAAAAAAAAAAAAAATTCTGTATGATTTATAAGCGTTTTGAAAAATGGGGACATGGGTTATGTCCTCATAAGTCACCATCTCCTTGTAATACCTGTGTCATACCCATGGGCCATGTCATTATACAGAGTTATACAGTGTCCTGAGATGTCACAAAAACAAGAGCGCACACACACACAAGATAGTTTTGGATAATGACATTTATAGTTGTATGCAAATTGTGAGGTTTCTCTGTTCTCATTATTTATGGTCTTACAGTCCTGCAGGTGCTCTGGAGTTTAGTGGTGCTCAACAAAAGAGGGACATAGAACTCATTCTGACATAAATAAATGAATAAATAAATCTATGAATGAATGAATGAAAATAACGTTTTTCCACTATAAGAACTTTTTGTCTAAAGATGTCATTGATGTTAAAGGGTCTTCCTGGAAACACAGATGCCAATACATCTTCTAAATAATTTTACTTTTAAGAGTGTACTTTTGAATAATTAAATGAACAACATTTCTTTGAATATTTTAGCTGCGTCATTTGAAACTGTTTAATATTTGTTTTAGTATTTTTAGAGCAAATTAACCATTATTATTAGCATATAAATGCATTTTTCTCTGTCAATTAAAGAATTTGTCATAAACTAACATTTATTTTGTAGGAATGATGAAAACATTATGATTTTTCATAACCATATGTGAAATATCAAACCAGTGTTCATTTGAGCGTTAGGAAGAAGTGATTGGCTGAGCTCTGATCCTCCCTCTTTCAGAGTTTCTCTTCTCTATATAAGTATCTTACTCTCTCTTATTCTCTTCATCTCTCCTCTAAACTCAATCTGCTCATCACAGTCGAGATGCTGATCATATGCTACTGTCTTATTCTCTCTCTTCTGTCATGTAAGTTACACTTGTCACTTTAAACATGTTCTTCTCTCGGGGATGTCAATGTTGATTAAATTAATTGTATTAATTCTACAGCTGTCAGATGTGTGAAGCTGATCACACAGAAACCTCTGATACTGACAGAAGAAAAAGGCAGATCTGTGACTATGTACTGTAACATTAAAAAGGATGAAGATTTTGTCTACTGGTATAAACAGATACCAAACACAGTTCCTCAGTATGTGCTGAGATACCGTCACTCTAGCAGCTCCCCTGATGAATATGGAGATGGTTTTTCCTCCAGCCGCTTCACATCTAAAGCTACGTCAAATATTGACTATCAGCTGATCATCAGTAATGTGGATGTGACTGATTCTGCAGTGTATTACTGTAACACATGGGACAGCTCTGTTAAAGAGGAGGTATCACAGTGATTCACAGCATGACAAAAACCTCCTCACTGCTCACATTCACTTCTGCTTCTAGACAACATGAAAAGAGCACTACTTCACATCTCAGATTCATGAGGAATTACAAACTAATCACAGATACTAATTTGTCCTGTTATTTAACTCATCTCTTAAGTTTTTTTTTTTTTTTTTGTCCTTTTAGCTGGACAGTCACTGATAACTTTATTCTATTGTTAAATGTAAAAGAGCTCCTCAGAAGACAGAAAGTCCTGTGTGTTTGTAATGAGTGTTTCCTTTAGTGTCCGTCATCAGTAGATCCATGTGTTCATGTTCAGAGAGACTTTATGTGCTTCATTCACTGTGATTGACTCCACAGTCACTGACACCTGCAGATAACAACAGACACATACGAGACTGTGTTTCAAAGCACTTTAATACACAGCAGTCAAACACAACTAACATGAAGACTGAAACAGAGTGATTGTGTTTAAATCTGAATCATTTCTCCATCAATAAACGTGTAAAGCACACAGTCAGCTGAGCTCGAGCGAGTGTTTCACTTCTGTTTGTGTCTCTTCACAGACTGAGGAGGTTTTTGTTCGACTGAACATATGAAATGTATCACTGTGGTATTCGGACAAGGAACAAAACTCATTGTGAATGGTAAGTCACAGTGTTAATTTTGACACAAAATTTTAATTTAGTTTTAGTCTTAGTCTTTTGACTATAATTCTTTTTAGTTTTAGTCAAGTTTTAGTCATCTGATTTGTTTTAATTTTAGTCTTATTTTAGTCGACTAAAATTGCTTGGTATTTTAGTCGACTAAAATTGCTTGGTATTTTAGTCGACTAAAATAAGACTAAAATCAATAACAGATTTACTAGACAATTTTTTACAGCTGGTATAGGAAACAAACTTAAACAAAATATATAAAACACAAATTCAACTTTATTTCAACACAACTGTGTCTTTATTTCGATTCAAAAGCTTTTATGCAGCAACAAACACTGTCATGATAATGTAAACAATAACTAGCTGCCAATTGACCATCAATAAAAGAAAAATAAAGTTAGGTCCAGGACCTTAAAGCTTACAGCTGAGCTGAACAATAAGTGCATACATTTAAAGTTAAAAATATTTAATAAGTTGGCAGCTAGGTGGATAAAAAAAGTAACAAGATTTTATAAGGTATTCATTTGTCTAGCAATATTGTATGTTTTAAATACTACAATATTGCTAGATTTGTATGTATAATGATAGGATGTGAACATTCATGTTTCACATGACTAATATAGAAACATTTGTGAAA
Source organism: Carassius auratus (assembly GCF_003368295.1). Classification (NCBI taxonomy): domain Eukaryota; kingdom Metazoa; phylum Chordata; class Actinopteri; order Cypriniformes; family Cyprinidae; genus Carassius; species Carassius auratus. Next base: position 7,597,437 of record NC_039270.1, on the reverse strand, counting down.
CATTTGTGATATTGTCAACAAGTAGAACATTATAAAATATACTAAACATTAGTATTAATCAAATGTATTTATCATGATATTACGTATTAGTATTGTGCTCTCATCTAACTTGAAGAAGGGGCTATTTTACAGTACTTTTCAGTTCATAATATTTAATGCTACAACATCTACGCACTGCACTATTCCAATTTTGCTTAGCTCAATAAACAAAAGAACATCGTTGTAAAATTCGTCTGTAAATGTCTTTTCAAATTGGTTGTGTTCTTGCCACGAATGAGCGCTCTGCGTGCTTTACACTTTGTTTTGTTTTGTTCGTCGTCAAACGTGAAGTGAGCTGTGGACATTTTGTCGCTCTTTTAGACAGTAGGGACTTTAAGCAACAGCTGCAAATGGAACGGCTACAGCGACCGGAAGTTTGCCGTCACACCGCTGTAGCCAAGAAGGTAAAAGTCACTAAGCAACGGTAAAACAGAACAGCGCAACGCAGCATTAATTCATTTATTGAGATCCAAAAAAATATATAATTTAAAAAAGCAAGAGAAGGATTGCTTTTGGCGTTTTGGAGTTTTTAATATTGTATAATGTAAATAAGTCTAAAAACATAACATTTATTTACCTAACCTCTCACGTTGTAGCGACTCCGGCAAATCAGCTGTTCTCCCGTAGTAGACCGTTAAATTAGAACGTCACAGAGTAGCAGTTAAATTCGCGCAGGCGCAATACAACGCCAGAATGGCGTTGCCGTTCCACCAGAGGCTGTTGCTTAATGTCCCTATCACCTCTTCGAATGCCGTCTTCCCGGGAGCTCATAACAACTGAAAACCTTCGCTTCACGTCTCAATAAGTCAGGCTCTGATTGGTTCTCTTCTCTCATGCAGTCTGTTCTGTTTTGCCGGTTCTTTTGCTCATTCCTCGCATCTCTCCCGTCTGCTGATTTGATTTTCGTCACAGTCTATTTTCGTCTCGTCCTTTATTCGTTGACGATAATGTCAATCAATTTAGTCATAGTTTTAGTCTCCATCAGTGCCTTCTATTTTAGTTTTCGTTTCGTTTTCGTCGGCAAAAATATATTCGTGACGAAAATAATGACGAAAATATTTAGTCAACGAAATTAACACTGGTAAGTCATCTTTTCACTGTTATTACATTTATTTATTACTGTTTTACATATAATTTACTCAGTGTAGATACAGAAACTCAATATTTTTAATTAACCTTTGTATTTATTTACAGTTAAATGTGTGAATTGAGTCTCAGACAGTTTTATTCAGAGCCTCCAGCAGTCTTTCACTTCAACTTTAACTTTGATCTGTTTTATATATTAGTTGTGTCTTATATTCAGCTATTAGGAGTAATATTTCAGATTTGAGGAGCTTTAGCTTTGTGTTTAATTTAAGTCATTTATGTACATTATTTGTGAAACAGCACATGAGAAACTGACCTGCAGTATGACATGCTGTAATAAACCTAAAACTCTGCTTCGTTAGTTCTGTTATAATTATTGACCATGCAACTCTCATGATATTAATTGATTAAAAGGAGTAATTGTTTATATGCTGAAATATTAGAGATGTGGAGAGTGTGAAGTGCTGTCAGACTGTAATATCTGAGTTGTCTGGCAGATAAAGGTCTGTCTTCAGATGTTGATGGTGATTTGTGTTCAGATGCTGCTGCTGCTGCTCCTGTGCTGAACATCCTCCGTCCGTCCAGAGAAGAGCTGAGCTCCAGTAAACTCACTCTGGTGTGTCTGATCAATCACATGTCTGGGGCTTTTGCTGATGTGCGCTGGCTTGTGAACGGGAACTCAGTTACTGAAGGCGTCTTCACTGGATCTGCTGAACAGCAGCCTGATAAGAAGTTCAAGATCAGCAGTTATTTAAGCATCGAGAGCACAGAGTGGGACAAAGACACACCGCTAACATGTGAAGCGACTGCTGCCTCAAAAACCACCAGCAAAAGCATCAAGAAATCTGACTGCAGCGACTGAACTGTGTGATGTCCTCTTGATTTATGTCAGAGTCATTCAGTTTGCTTGTGTAGAGTAGAAGAAAACATGGATAGATACTAGTACAAAATAAAAAGTATTAGTTGCTTCATTTTCTGAATTAAATTTATTTTTCATTTAAATGTTCATTATTGTGCTTTATAAAGTCTAATAAACTGCATGTTAATCAAACACTTTTCTTATTATTTTGTGTCCAGTGATTACACAGAAATATATTTTAGTTTATTATTTTAGCATCAGTTTATTTATCATAATATTTATCTATTATGCAGCACTATTAAAATAAACCATGTTTGTAATTAAATATTTTAATCAAATATATATATGTTTAAATATAGCAACGAATTAAATATGAAAAAATAATAACTATCAATAAAACAATCCACTGAACACTAGAAACTAGTGAAAGTCAAAGTCATTTGTAGATTTCACAGGACAGATGCTAATTTGAAATGATCACTTAACAATGCTATTCTTTAAAGATATTTTCATGCGTCCTCTGAATAGATCTAAAACACAAGTGCTGAAGTTTGTCTTGTATCAGATGCAGTGATCTGTGGAGATTTTCTTCAGAACAGGAAGTTCAGTCCTGACACACAGGAAACACCTGCTCTCATAATCAGCTCTTTGTAAATGATCGGTTTCTCTCAGATCTTTTTATCGATTCACTTGATGTTCAAACAAGACAAGAACATAACTACAAATGATCAGAGAGATGTCAGTTATACATGAACATGAGGACTAAATAAATGAAAGAAAAAGACTTTCAAACAGGTTCCAGAAGATCCTGTCCTCTAAAAGACAAAGTCCAGACTCACAATTAAAAACAACAACATTTAGTATTTTAATAAATGTATTAATGTAAATACACGGTCTGTCAATCATTCAGTGATGATTGTTGATGATGTATACGATGATGAACGACGATGATGTCACTGAGAGGCTCCTCCCTCTTCATTCTCTTCAGTCTCTTAAATCTTCACTACTTGAGTGTACTAGTGAATGAAAGTGTGATGATAATGGATAGAGAGAGGACTCAAATGCGAGTGCAATGATAACTGTCTTTTAATGAAACAAAGTCTGGCCACAGACAAAAACGATGTAGAAATAGACAAACAGAGGATGACCCGTAGGCTGGGTAGCACAAATAAACTGAGACGACCTCTGTGGCAGGGTGGACCAGCAGACTGGTAAGGCGGAGGCTCTCTGCATTCATGAAGGAGCCGACGGTCGGTGCTCGCAGAGCGGGGATGCCGAAGCAGCTTTCAGCAGGTAAGGTTCTGTGGGTGCAAATGGTGAGCACAGAGTAATTCCAACAGTGGTAGAGAACTACTAACCAAACCCCGATTCAATAAGACTGGACAGGACAGGACAGGACAAAACTAAGTGCAGACACCAATGGTCGATACTCATAGGTGACATCAAACAATCTGACAATGAGACAGGAAAAAGAGAGGGTAGAAGTTAGTGCACTAAAATACAGCACTTTAAATACATTATGGGGAGTGCACTTGTTGGGTTGTCAATTAATGAATCAATGATAAATGGCTATAATGATTATTATGATCATATGATTACATTGAATATTAAAATAATTAATAAATGATTATAATTGAAAACATGTATGAAGAATAAAACAATGAATAAATGAATATTGAAATGAAAATTAAATTATTATTATACATGCATACATAAAAGGGGAAAATGATTCAAATTCATGTTTTGATGGATGGATAAATTGACTCTACATCTGTATTATTTTAGCATCAGTTTATGTCTATTTTAAAGTTCTATTAAAAAAAAAACATGTTTGCAATTAGAATAACAAACAATTTTAATTATATTATTTCATTTATTAATAAATAGAAATCAATTAAATATTATTATAATAATAATCAATAAAACGTTCTATTGAATTCTAGAAACATGAAACTCAAAGTCGTTAGCTAATTCCACAGGACAGATGTTATTTTGAAATGATTCATATATTAATGGTATTAATTTGAGTTTTTTTTTTATGTGTCTTTTGAATAGTCTTAGAACCGAAATGTTGAAGATTATCTTCTGTCAGAGACAGTGATCTGTGGAGATTTTCTTCAGTCCTGACACACAGGAAACACCTGCTGTTCGGATCAGCTTTCTGTCAATGTTTGATTATTCATATAACATACAATATCTAATGTGACCAAATCTGCAGGCAGAAAGCAGAAGTGAATGTGAGCAGTGAGGAGGTTTTTGTCATGCTGTGAATCACTGTGATACGTTCTCTTTAGCGGTGTTATCCCATGTCTGACAGTAATACACTGCAGAATCAGTCACATCCACATTACTGATGATCAGACTGTAATCTGATTTAGTTTTGTGATTTGAGTTGAATTTAGGAGAGGAGTAGCCAGATCCATATGTAGGAGAACTGTTTGGATGGTAGAAATATAAGACAAACTGTGGAACTCCTCCATGAATCTGTTTGTACCATCGAGCAGCACTATCTGTGACGGTGTCCAGATTACACTCCAGCGTGGCCGTCTGTCCTTTACTCAGAGTGAGGACTGGAGGATTCTGAGTCACCACTATTACACCACTGACACCTGAAAAAGACAGAAACTATGAAAGAGAGCTGAAACACAAGCATGCTTTAGAAGAATCTTGTACACATGTGCAAGCAGTGATGAGAAGGCAGAGTTTTATCAGCATGTTTCTCTCTGTGAGTATCTACCCTCAGTGTTTTATGAAGTACTGTACAGAGAGAGAGAGAGAGAGAGACAGAGGTTATTTAAGAGCGGTTTGTGGGAGGAGCCTCTCAGACAGCCAATCACTCCCAGTCTCATATTCTGGAAAAATCTGAATATTCTTTCAGCATTAAAAACTGGATTCCATATTTGATTTGAATTTATTTGTGTTTTATTGCTGATTTGCCCAAAATGAAAACTTCCTGAATATATACTATATATTTTATGACTATTACTGCCCTCAGGCCATCTAAGATGTGGATGAGTTTGTTTCTTCATCAGAACAGATTTGGAGAAATGTAGCATTGCATCACTTGCTAATCAATGGATCCTCTGCAGTGAATGGGTGCCGTCAGAATGAGAGTCCAAACAGCTGATAAGCACATCACAATAATTAAGCAAAATCTGCATGTTTGTAAGAAACAGATCCTTTATTAAGACATTTTTAACTTCAAACCTTTGCTTATGGCTAAAATACGAGTCCTCTATTGTGTTCTCCAGTGAAAAAGTCATCTTGCCTGAATCAGGTGACAAATATGCCGTTTACAAGCAAAAACAGTCCAATACAGTTCTAAACATTCACTGTGGTTTTCAGCCAAGAAACAAAACACAATGTGATCGGTAAGTAAACTGAAATCTTGATTTTTGTTCATATATGATTTATTAGTATCTGTTTTATGTATTATTTTTGGACAGTCAATACAAATTATATTTTTACTCAACTTTTGAGATTCTGTGTTAATATATATATGCTGTATACATTTAAAATGAATCTTCAAAATAACATTCCAAAATTGTACTTGATGGGAATCATTCTGAAGTGTGTGTAGATGTTTTTAAAGGCTTATTATTTACACACCATCATATATAGGTATAATGTTCCTTTTCTTTGTTAATATAGGCCTACTTGTCATTTTCTGGTTAGTGATAAAATAAGAATATGCTCAGTATAAATCTATATAATATAATTTTCATTTCTCCTTTAAATGATCCTTTCACATACCAGGTGATAAATATATCATATTATATTGATTATATCTGAAGGAGAGTAAAGCTACTCTCGTGTGTCTGGCTGAGGATATTTCAGTAGCTCTGGTGCACGTCTCCTGGTCAGTCAACGGTCGCTCCGTTACAGATGGAGTTTGGAGCAGTCCCACTGAGAAACAGTTACACCTAACACTTTCTTATTGTCGACTTATACTAACCCTAAACCTACCCCTAACATTAACCCCTAAACTTACCCTAACAGTTTACTCAGAGAGTTAATAGACATGTAGTTGCAAAATAATGAGAATTATTTGACATGTTGCAAAGTTACTTATAGTTAGTAAAATGTCTAGAGTGGAATATCGAAAGTATCCCAGTTTCATAGTGTTGAAAACTTGTCTGAGTGAAAATGTCAGATGTTTTGTCTTTATTTCTGTTCATGTTATGTGAACTGTGTGACTTTAGTACTTCATATCTGACAATGATTATGTACTTAAATGTTTGGTTTTGGTTCTGCAATTAAAAATCTTTGGCATGACATTAGTTTGCATTTTCTTTCATGCAGAACGCATGACTCTCGCTCAGGATACACCTGCACCGTGTGCCTCATATTTTTAGCTTTATGTAAATCAGGTCCCCTGAGCTCAGATCTTGAAACAGAAACAGAAACATAGGAATCAGAAGCTGCAAGTGGCAGATAATATAGGGTATATTAATATACTCACAAAACCATAAGTTTCATATTATTAGACTGCTATAAAAATAAGATGCTCAATCAATGCTGTTATCTAATATCTTTCTGTAATGTACAGTTCAGACCATCTGTTAACACAGCGAGCTACATATATACAATTTGGGAATAGTGAGATTAGGCAGATTTGTTTTATTTTTGACTGAAGCATTTTAGTAATGGTGTACTCTAACTTTGATCTGCCAGATCTTTCAAACTCTTCGGGCGCACTGACCCTTAATGAGAATGCTTATAAATCTATAGATGCGTCCCAAATCGCTTCTATTAAGTCTTTTAGTATGAATAGTGCGTGTAGTGCGTTCACACTGAAAATGTAAACATGAAAAAGTGCACTTTAAATACCCGGATGATGCACTTAAATAACCAGCTTTAATTACGTAACTAGAGGGGGAGGGCTACTTCGATTATGAATGACAAAGTAACCATATATGGTTGAGTATATAGTGCATAAGTATGAGTGCATAGTGTATGTGCGTCATTTGGGACGCGGCTTATGTGTGTAGGCTCTTAATAAGAGGGTTAGATAATTGTTATGATAGAGTAAAGAAGCGATATATGCTTGAATCTCACATACAGTAAAACCTTAGAAATCCCCTTCCACCAAAGGCAGAACTAATCCAGAAACCTACGCTTACACCAAGGGATAAGAGATACATACAACAAGTGCACCTACAAGACGGTTTGTGCTGACATCAGTCTGTAATAAATGTGGCACTGGAGCGTGTTTTACAGGGGTCTTTTTCTGCCAGAGGCACTGAGACGTTGGTCCAGAAGATGGCGTCCTTACCTCACTGTGACTGTGGTAGACGACGCCTTGAAAAATTCACTAAGAAGGAAAAGTTCATTGTCGAATTGATAAATGGAGCAATTAATTTTAAAATAAATACCATAAATACATTTTAAAAATGTATGGTAATGCCCTGGGTTCAAGAGTATGTGACATGCCGTCGATCATCACAGAAAATGATTTGCCTCGGCTACTCCCTTGTTAAACAACCTTGTCTTTTTTTTTTTATGAAAACTTAACACTGTATTTTTGATCAAATAAATGCAAACCTTTTTCAAAACAAACCAACTTTGAACAACAATGTGTCTTTTGTCTGTGACCATTTTCTATTTAATGGCTTTGTCATATGAGAAAGTGACTGTTTAATACTGATTCGCTGCATTTTTTAAAGTAGCCTACTAATTAAAGATTTTGTACAAACAAACAAAAAAATTTGCACAAATCAGCAGCCATGTTTCAAAACACACCTAAACCAGCATATGCTGGAATTTTCAACATTGTTTCCTTTAAAAATCTGTTATCAACACATGAATAAGGTTCAGAAGAACACAGTGAGTTTTGTCAGAACAGAAGCAGCACTGCTAGTTCAGTCCATACTCTGTTGACTTAAGCCCTATGATATATGATATAAATGCACAAAAACTGTCCATGTTCAAGAGGAGCAGTGTGAATTTTCAGCAGTATTCTCTGTCCCAGTTGTCCAGTATTGTGGGGTTGAAGCAGGATTGTTCACTGCTGTTCACATACAAGGCAGCGTGTTGGTCTGCTTGCTCTTGTAATGAAGTGATGTACCATAAGTCTTCTGGCACATCCAGCTCAAGGATCCTCTGCTTGATGCGCTGATTCTTCTCAATGGTCCTCCGCTTGAACTTAAACTCAATGATAGTTTTGGTGTAATGGTTTAGAGCCGTGACTGCTGAGCCCATGCAGGTGCCAAACGAGCCCCACGCCAGACTGAAAGAAAGAGTCGAGGAGCATGATAAATGATCACATGTAACGTTATTACCATGCATTAAAATAATATTGAATTTAATTTTTTTTGAATTCGAAACATTTATACATTACTGAGATTTATAAGGGAAAATGCATATTTTTGGTGCTATTTTTCATCATTGCAATCATTTATTTATTTATGCAGCGGTTACTATTTTCCATAGAGTGATCAGTTTGGTCTGCAAACATCACAATATATTTGAATTGTAATAATAGTATATGGAACTCACAATATGTGTAAAAAAAAAAAAAAAAAAAAAAAATTGGACTTTTTTAATGTGTCATATGTTAAACTTACAGATAGGACCAGCTGTAGTCCCATGTCTTAGGTCTCCAGTCTTCTGGACCCATCTGGACAGCTAGCTGGAAAGCTGTGGTGAACATCATATGTGCAACCATCCCGAAAAGGCCTGGGTCACAGAAAAATTACAGAGCGTTAGTTGTCATTTTTGCCTTTATCCTCAAGATGTATAAATAAACTCTGTCCAGTTGCAAAGGCCAGTAACACTTGGTGCCTTTTTAATGGGACAGATTTGTTATGTTGATTATAGGTTGAAACCCATTAAACATTAAACGTGAATATTCCAGAAGACACTGCTGCCACTGCGGCCATGCACATACGCATCATATGGCAGGTGCTGCCGTGCATCGGGTGTGTTCCTGAGCATTCCTACAGTCATCAGGATTAGTGCAAATATAGGGGGAGGGAGGATGGTCTCCACTGGCCATGTCACGTACCAAAACCACTAACCCCCACACCAATCCGATTACAGCACAAACCACCAAATCCCCATGCTGTTGGGACAGATCGCTCATTCAAACCAGAGCAGAAAGGCAGCTACTGTCCAGAACAACCTCTCACCCAGCCCTGCATACATTCACTGCAAAACATCTTTCTTTAAATCATGTTTCCTTTTTTCTCTTGTTTTTCAACAAAAATATTTAAATATTTGCTTTACACAAAAAAAATCTGTAATATATTAGACTTTACTTCCCAGATAATGTTTATGCTTAAATTATTTACATACTGGTAAAAAAACAAACAAAAAAAAACAATGTATAGCCTGAATGCACTGTAGCTTTGGATAAAAACATCTGCTAAATGCATACATTTAAATGTAAATTAAGATTATTTTAGTTTAAATTAAGATTCAGGAAATTTCAGGACAAAATGTACAGTGATTTTGGTCACAGTTTATTCAAGGTCCAGTTCTCACTATTAATAAACCATTAACTATGACTTTTGCATGAATAAACTCTTAATTGTCTGCTTATTAGATAGTAAAGTACTGTAGTTGTTAAGTTTATGTGTTCAGTAGGATTCTAGTTAATAGTGACAATTGGTCCCTATACTAAAGTGTTACTGTGATTTTTAAAAATGTTTTGCACATTCTTTTCCCACTACATTTTTCTGTATACTCAAGCTGACAAAAAATATTTACCATGTAGTGTCAATGTTGGCCAAAATGAAAATTAATTGAAAATGTTGTTTCTAATCCATGAAAGCTTCAAGATATTTGGATGAAAACCGGGAGGCTTGTTACTGTCCCATTCACTGGCAAGTAAGTTATACTGTCAAGGTCCAGAAAAGTATGAAAGACTGTCAGAATAATTAATCTGCCATCAGTGGTTCAACCTTAATGTTATGAAGCAACAAGAATAATTTTTGTATGAGAAGAACAGAAAAATAACAATTTTATTCAACAAGTAGTCTCCTCTGTCTCTCCGCATCACCGTTGCACCATTTTAGAAAACACCTGCTGAAAGCAAAGTGCGTACACTCTTCTTTATCAGCCGTGACACAAGGATGCAATGTTTTCTTTCAAATCGAAGTGTAAATTCACATAGCAAATGCATCCTTGTGGCACAGAAGACCGTACACAGGAAAAGACTTGAATAAAGTTTTTATTTTTGTTTTCTTCTCATACACAAGGAATTTTCTTCGCATCATAACATAAGGTTTGGACCACTGATGGCAGATGGACTATTCTGATGATGTCTTTCATACTTTTCTGGGCCGTGACAGTGTAAGTTACTCGGCAGTTAATGAGACAGTCACAAGCCTCCCGGTTTTCATCCAAAATGTCTTAAACTGTGTTCCAAAGATGAATTAAGCTTTTACGGGTTTGGAACGACATGGTAATTAACATGGTGACATACAGTAGTGATTAATGACTGAATCTTTTTTATTTTGGGGTGGAGTATCCCTTTAATTTGTTTTTTTAAGCAGCCCTGAAGTGTGGGATTCCTTTTTTGAGACATCAAACAAAAAATACATATAGAATGATTATTATTATTATTATTATTATTTGCTTTGTTTTTCATTTAAATGCACAATAAATAAATAAAAATATTGCATAACTTGTCTCAGGAAGGCATCGCTGACCCATCATTGCTCTCTGTAAAGTGTTGGGAACATGTGGAGTTGGATTTGTGCTGTATAATCTCTGACTGGCAGGAGTTGAACTAGCAGGGTTTTTGGCTTTCCTGCCAAATGAGCATTCAAGAGGGACTAATGTTCCTCTGTCTGTTTTTACTGAAAATGTGGAAGCAAGAAGCATAAATGGACATTTGTTGCTTTTCTAGGAAACACAGCCACTTGCAGTTGTGTTTTTGTTAAAGGGTCACATGATGGAAAACAGGATGCTAAATGCTCTTTCACAACAGTGTATGCTGCAAAGCCTGTGATATTATCAGTGCATTAAAGTAACAGTTCCCATAAACATAAAATTCTGTCATCATTTACTCACCCTTCATTTTTTTTAAGAATAGTATTTAAGAATTTAGGGATGATTTGAGGATTTACTGTCTCAGGATGCTTAGTCGAGTGATAAAGAGCATGTACATGTTGAAAAAATAGACTTTACAGTATATACAGTGGTGGCCAAAATTGTCATAACACTTGACATATTTAAGAGGTTTCCATAGTTTTTTTGTTGAATTGGCCATTACAATACCCATAAAAGTAAATTGCTCAACTATTGCCTGAACTACCTACGATGGAAGGAATCAGCTGGAACATTGAAAATGATGGATAGGCCCCCTCGAAGTTCAGACCTCAACCTCATCAAACAAATTTGGGGCATGTTGGAAAATAAACTGGACATATCTATTGTACATTTAAAGGAAAGCCTTTGGCTTGAGTTGCAGAAGGCATGGGATAACATTAGTGTTGAAGTTCTCAGGAAATATACTGAGACTATGCCAGAGAGATGTGCTACATGCTGCAAAAGATGGACATACCATATACTACAGTTAAAAGTGGATAAAAACAGTACGACTCACTTTATCTGATATCTGTTGTCCTCAGACCAACCATCTGCATGTTTCATGAACATTATGAAATTAAACCATGCTCTGGAGGCAAAAAAAAAATCTATATTTTCAGATCTGTCAGGTTTAACAATTGCGGCCATCATTGTATATATATATATATATATATATATATATATATATATATATATATATATATATATATATATATATATATATATATATATATATATATATATATATATATAAATATACAATGTATGGTAGTTACACTGCTGTCTATGGAAGGTCAATCAAACAAACAAAACAAACAAAAAAACTCATATTTCATCAAAAATATCTTAATTTGTGTTCTGAAGATGAACAAAGGTCCTATAGGTTTGGAATGACATGAGGGTGAGTAATTGATAAAAAGTTTCATTTTTGGGTCAACTATCTCTTTAAACTAAAGGTGTTTGTTTAAAACAGCCCTTCAGTATGTCCCGTCCCAAAAAAAAGCTCATCAGTTTTTTTAATTTATAGAAATAAGTTACCTGAGAGAGCGGTGCACAGTGCTGCAAAGGCATTGAGCTTGAGTCTGTTTATCAAGTTAAAGCATGGACACATCTCTATCACCATCAGAGCTCCACCGGTGAACAGCAGAGCAATGTACAGACACTCAGCTACAATACACAGCCAGAGCACTCCTGAGAAAGAGACACACACACAAAGAGAGAGAGAGAGAGAGAGAGAGAGAGAGAGAGAGATTATATTTCTTGATTTATCATCCGAGACACTGATGTCCTGCTGCTTTTACACATCATTTATATTTCATTTACATTCCATTTGAATATATTAACATAAACATATGCTTTCATTATGAGGTGGCTGCTACAAAGCATAAACTGCCAGAAAGGAATATAGAGCAGAGCTAATACAATATCTCTTATTAATATTTTTACATTTATCAGATGTAAATATTAAACAAGCTACCATAATAATAGTTTCTTCAATACATGACTAGCATACATTCATGTTCACCTCCTCTGTTATTGTCATCTTAGACAATATATATTTATAATAGCAATAAAATGATGTGTTCTTTTTCTTACTTTCTAGGGCACTTTCAGCAATCAGTAACAGAAGCTAATTTGTGAAGCATAATGCATGTTTTTTGTTCATATGAATAACATGTAACGCTTGTTACTTACCCACCTATTTCATGATCTGGTGCGATCTCTAAAAAGCTCCTGCAGTTAAACCCTATAAAGAGAAAAGGTTTTGGTGAACACTTGCTACTGGCTCCACATGTGAATAACACATTTAGCAATGAACAACAATATTTACATTATCGAGCAAATGTAAATTTTAATTTATAAATAATTAACGGTAATGTTGAATGTAAATTCATGCATGTTTATTATGTGTAACCTAACGCTCTATTTCATAGGTTCACCCAAAGCTGCGTTAGTAGCCGATGCTATGGGAACACCCTCAGGTGTGATGGTTGTCTGAAGCCCATATACAGTAGAGAGGGAATTGCAGTTTGAAAATGCTGATGGAGAAACATATCATAATGCAAATTTGGCCGTGAAATTGGTTTGTCACTATACAGTAGACCTGAAGAGCGTTTACTTTCATATTCAGGTCAATCAGAGAAGTTTCTCAGGTTTGCTTTAAAGTGTACCAATTCTTCCTGCTTCCTTTCAGGCTAGCCTTAGCACCTTGCCCAATTACAATGGTCCATTGGTTCCATTTATGTGTAGACCTTCCTTTTGGATTGGCTAACTGTAGCACATTCTAGGGACTTGCTGTCAAGACTTTTGAAGTCTGGGGCCAAAGTTGGATCCCTGGAGGAGTGTCCCACTGCAGAGCCAGCAGACCATGTTTAGGGTAAGTATTAGCCTTAAACTCAATGCAGACATGGCTGAATCCTGCATGTGTTCAGTCATCTCGGACATGTCCCCCTGAATACTTTCAGAACAGGACAGGATGTCAGTGTGAGTCTGATTTTAAGATTCTTGGGTAAGCTGCTTCACCAGTGTCTCTTCTGGGCTTTCTCAGTGCATGAGGGTCACAAGTAGATGCTATCAGAGCCTCATCATATGGACACAATGCCAGCTTGAGGTTTGAGGTGATTCTCTAGGCAGAGTCTGTCACCGTGAGTCAAATACCTCAATAGTAGACAGTAATGCAGTCTACTAATGCTTCAAAACCATCAAAGTTTGGATTGGTGGGCATGTCTCAATGCACATAAAGATGGAGATGCTGGCATTGGTCTTTCATCTCGGCTGACTGTGACCATTTTTGAGACAAGGGCTCCCTCCACTAGGAGGTTTTGTACTCTCAAATGGAAGCTATTTGACTCTTGGTGTGGGAATGGCAACTTGGACCCAGTTTTTTGTCTCCCAGTTTAGTCATGTTTGTGTTCTCTCCTGGGAACTACCTGTGGTTTTAGAAGAGCTCACTGGGTCTCGGTATGAACTGTTGGTGTCAGCCATGTTTCTCTCATGGTGGTACTGTTTATGGTTTTAACATTGCAAAAGTGCATCAGAAATGTGATTTCACTTGTCTATGAGCCTCATAGTTTAACTTCATAGTCAATAAACTGATAAACTGGTAGTTAAACATGGTTTCAACACAAGACATGTGAATTGACTCTTTAGCGAGAGATTGACTGACAGACGATCTGACCAATCATGGCCAAGACAATCAAGCTATTTTATCCGACAAACAAACCAGACAGGAGAGCAGATTAATATCGGTGGACTTGAACTTGAAAAACGGTGTGTACTGAAATCCTTTCGCAGTTGAAACCAGTTTCCTTCTGATGTTTATTCATGTTTATTTCGTGCTATAGTAAAAATGATGATCGGTTCATGTGCCATTTAAACTGATGCAATTCAGCAATCTGTCATGACACATTAAAGAGCCACAAAACGGGATAAAAAAGGGATAAAAATGGCATAGCTTGTTGGACACAGTAGGGGGACGGGTCTTTTGCGGGTCAGTTGCTGCCTAGGACTCTGTCTGTATGTGTGAGAGGTGGTCTTATTCAAATTGCTAGCTATCTTAGCAACTTAGAAACCAGCTACATACTGAAACAGCTCACTGCATGACACAGTTTCAGACTCAGACAGCCCATGACAAACTGACTGCGTGTTTTCTTTTCAGCTGGCATTCACACCACAAACCTGACTTAAAAGCTAAAAAAGCGAAACTTTCATTAGATGTCCCCTTTAAGAAAGACATTAATATATGTACTGTATGAGTTAACATAAACAAAGATTAACTAATGCTGCATCACCCCAGAAAAAAAAAGGGGGAAAAAAAGATTTCTTACATCTCTTGAACAGCAAATAAGATATTCGGAAAAATTTGGGCAACCAAAGAGTCATTTCATTTTTTCTTACTACGGAAGGCAATAGTGACCACCAACTCTTTGGTAATCCACATTCTTCCAAATGTCTTATTTTGTGTCCAACAGAAGAAAGAAACTCACCAAGGTTTAGAACAACTTGAGGGTAAATGATGACAAAATTAACATTTCGGGTTGACTATATCTCTTTAACAATTTCTTTAACTGATTTTAACAAACACACATTCATTTCTCCTGAGTCCAGTCCTAGAGCTGGAAAATGTTCTAGTACTGACTGAGTATTTTGGCATTGGGAAGTCAAGTCTTTGATGGGATACTGTCTGTTACATTTTGCCAAAAAAGAAACACTGTCCAAACCTGCTTTCACTTTTACCAATCACTAGAGGAACCTTCTCCTAAATTACATCCCTATGTGCAGGCAGTCCAACCATGAGAAAGAGCCAGCGATGTCGTCTTACCTATTAAGTCCACGGATTGTTCGCAGGAGAACCAGATTCCTGTGTGGAACTTCCTCATGAGGAACTTCTCCTCTCCGGTCTCATAGATGTACTGCACCAGCCGCGTGTCGTTGGTGTTGGAGCTGTTAAAGTGGATGCAGTATGTCTGCTTGGCTTTGACCGGCCCCATGCAGAAAGGCTTCACTACCTTCCTGGTCCCCTCACACCAGTAGCTAGTGGTGACTGCTGAGACCGCCAAAGCGAATGCCACGTAGTTAAGCGTGAGAGCCAGGGATGCTCTCCGAGCACTCTGTATACCCATAGTGCTCCAGGAGGCACGAGGAGACAAGCAATCCTGGCTTCGAGGTCCTTGCTTCAGACATTCAAACTCTTTGTAATTGGTATCTTCAGGATTATTGGGTTTTGCTGATCTGTACTTTCTTCTCCTTGACAGACCAACTGAACGAGAGCAGAGCTTTCACAAATGACAGCTGCTCTACTACTTGATGTCTATCTCTAATGCTATCAGGCTGTTATGTTCCGCTCTCACTAACCCTACAGTCCCCCTCCCTACCCATGATTCCCCTCCCCCCATCCGTTTCTCTGTTATCATTTCAAAGGGCAAATTACATGTGAGACCTTGGTTTTGTTCGTCCATCTAAACCCGTAGCTTATTTTCATGAGCATAGCAATAATGCAGATTATCAATCAGATTATTCTTCAATCTGATGCTGGGCTGTTTGCCAGCGTCTCAGTGGAAACTTCCCCCATTTTTCAAGACTTACAGATTTTTGAACAATGATTTACAGGAAAAAAAAGAAAAAAGAAAAAGAAAAAAATTCTTTGATGCTGTGAAGAAGCTCTTACATATTTTTGTGCATGCACGAACATGCACACACACAGCTTATACTGTATATATGTGTGTGTGTGTGTGTGTGTTTGTGTGTGTTTGCACACAAAGCAAATCCTGTCCTATTTGGCAGATGGATGACTGATGCAGGATATTTCATACATATATAGGGAAACAGCTGTGGCAAATATGATTAGGGGCTGACAGATGTCAGCTTAAATGGACTCTCATCCAAGCCCTCAAGGGCTTATGTAATAAATTTTAATTTAACATTTATTATTCAAGAATTTACAAACAATCCAGTGGAAAATAAAGAGTTTAGCATTGCATTTTTATTAAATGGTTAGATGTTTGTTGCTATTTACTCACCTTCATGTGGAACACATAACGAGATATTTAGCAAAATGTCCATGCAAAAAACCATACAAGGAAATTCCAATAAGACTTTAGGAAACACATACTTACTATTAACTAAGATTCAATAAACTCCCAGTTCGCTGCTTATTAATAGTTAGTAAGGTAGTTTTTAGTTTAAGTATTGGGAAGGATTAAGATACACGTATCAAAAATATGGCCATACAGAACAAGGCATTAATTATGAAATAAATGTTTTTCTACAAATATTCGTTGGACACAATTATTGGCACCCTTTGAAATTAAAACATCTCTGAACTATATTCCCATTCATATTTACAATTTTGAGCACTCCAGCATGATTATAAACATGAAATTATCCAGCCATTGCTTCCTGTTTCACAGAAATATAAAGAGGAGAGAAAACAAAGCCCAAATTCTCTTAATCATATATCAAAATGAGAAAAACCAAAGAATATATTTCTGATGTGCAGCAAAAGATAATTGAGCTTCACAAATTAGTGAAGTGGCTTAAAGAAAACAGCTAGAGAAATAATTAGGAATTTCCAATCAACATAAAATGTTCTGCCTGGAAGAGGACGTGTGTCTATATCATCCTAATGTGCAGTGAGAAGGAGAGTTTGAGTAGCTAACGACTCTCCAAGGAACACAGCTGGAGAACTGGGTTTAGAAAACCTTTAAAAAAATTGTCAAACAGAACTTACAATCACCACATGTTGTTTGGGAGGGTTACAAGAAAAATTATCCTAGCTCATCCAAAAACAAATTAAAGCATATTCAGTTATCAGACACAACTGGAACTTCAAATGGGACTGGCTTCTATGGTCAGATGAAACCAAAAAAAAAAAAAAACGTTAGCAGCAAACACTCAAGAAGGGGTTTGGTGAACACAGGGATAAAAAGTACCCCATGTGTACAATGAAATATACTGCTGTATTTTTGATGTTGTGGGCCTATATTTCTGCTGGAGGTCCTGGACATCTTGTTTAGACACATGGCATCATGGATTCTATTAAACCTATTCTATTAATCTTCCAACCGTACAATAATCCAAACACAAACCTCAAAAACAACACAGAAATGGGTCACTGAGCTCAAAACCAAGCTTCTGCTATAGCCCTTCCAGTCCTCTGACCTGAACCCTACAGAAAATGAGTGTGGTGAACTGAAGAGGAGAAGCTGGGAATGTAAAGGGTCTGGAGTGATTCTGGATGAAGGAATAGTCTCTGATCTCTTGTCAGTTGTTCTCTAACCTCACCAGGCATTATAGGAGAACAATTTAGAGCTGTTAAACTGGCAAATGGAGGTTTCATAGAAGTATTGAATAAAAGGGTGCCGATATTTTCCCCCATTTTAAATTCTTATTATCCTATGGAAGGATACATTTTTGTGAATTTTTAAAATAAAATATCAAAAGGATTTACAATGCATATCAATTTTCACAGCCTTCTTAAATCATATTTACCAAGGGGGGCAATATTTTTGGGCCACTACATTTCAATCTGTTCCTCAGAAAAATATATGGGAAGATTTCTGAAAACTTGGAATATAGTACATTAATGTACATTCACTCCTCGAAAAAAGCAGCATGAACATTCGACTGAATGCTTGTTTTTATGATCCAAAGAAGCCATGTAGATAAGTAAATGAAAACAGAAATTGTGTTTTTTTAAACAATACATTTTCAGTAGGCTCTAATATTTACATTTAGTTTTCTCCTCCAATGCCATTTCACATGAACAGGTGACAAGGATGCATCCTAGAGGATAAAGATTGGACATATAGGGGAAAAAAAGGAAATTACTTAGTTTTTTTCTCAGAGGTGCCGTTGAACAGGAAATGTCAGGACTGGATTAAGGCTCATAATTTCACAGAACAGTGGTGGATGTTTATGTAATATGGAATCCAGATGTTTATCTGTTTCTGGATATTCCATGCTCTGTCACGGATATTCCTTTTTTTTCTTACTTTTTTTTCTTCCTTTTTTTCCCTTTTTTTTCTTTTTATCATGCCACCTCTACAAAGTGTTTCTGAAAATCCATAATAATAATAATAATAAAATACATGTAATATAAAAAATGTAATGTATGTAATATACATTAAATACAAACATATATGTGTATGTAACTCACAGGGGACAGATCCATAAACATCTTTTAAAAGGAGTTTCCGATGCAGTATCTGACATCTGATGAGGATTATGACCTTATAGGACATACTTAACCGTTCTACACAAACAACTCACTACATTCATTGCCATACATAATACGGTAGAGGCTGAAACTTTGTCCACGCTTTATTACATGTATTAGATGCTTGAGGTGCATCGCACTGAATTTTTGCAAGGATATTAATTTAGACTTTAAAATGACATGCTCATTAAAATGTGCAAAACAACCAAATATGATTATCAAAGTAATGAGACATGTATAAAGTAGAGCAATGAGAACAATTAAGGCAAATGTTGCTGAGTCGAACACCACAGCAGATTTGGTTTCATTTTTAAATGTTCAAACTGTTTTAGTGATGAGCCAGTTTATTTCGTACTGTATGTTGCACTTCATGCATTCATTTCAAAACTAATCCTTCAATATCTGGGCATGAGGTTGAATGTTAAAGTGCATGAGCTGAGATTGTAATCAGGACCACGCTGCCCACTTGATTACGGTTTTGCTGTAACGTCCTGGAAAAGAGAAGCTAAAGCATAAACCTGCTTTATGTAATCCTTACCTGCATATCATGTAAAATGACAAATGTTTCTGTAGTAAGTTTGAAATCACAATGTCCACATTAGATAATCCTGTTAAATCATGGAATACAACTGGTTACATAAATCAGATTTGACTACTCTCAAGCCAAGCCGCAGAGCTCGTATGAAAAAGAAAAACGGTTATCCCTTAATAATCAAAAACTCGAAGGACACCTAACTCTTTTGCAGGCTTTGGCTGGCTACTTGACTTGTGATAGATAATATGTTTATTAAATGAGACTGTGTGGCCTAGATTTGACCAGTCCAGGTCCAGGCAGCGCAACAATCATAAGGATGTGCCTGGCGTCAGACATAAGCCCAGTTTCCTAACCCACTGACGCCACGGCAGTTTAACCTGGTAAGATGTGTTAAGGATGTGGGTATTAGATCTGCCTGACATGATATGTGCGAGCTCACCACTAGTGGCACCATGTCCAGAAATATCTATCAACTTCCAACAGGTTTTAAAAAATATGTTTGCACTTCGTATGACAATATTCTGTATTTCATATATACATTGCATTACTTTATTGAATTCAGGTTTGTTGCTATTTTGCACTTTCAGCACATTAAGGCTAATGCTAATGATCCTGAACAAAAAGCTAAGAATCAAAGGACAGCAGACACTATCACTAAGATCAGTTTCCCTTTTTTGGCTGGCAGATCTGTCTTCAGTCATAAGCTGGTTAACAAAGCAGTATTGACCTCCATTGACTTGAGGCAACACAAATAGGCAATGTGTGCTAATGAGGTCAGAGCTGTTCACCAAACAAACCAAAGCACAACAACCCTACCACACACACACACACACCACAATAAACCGCATCAAATTCAAAAAAAGTAACACTAATTGACATGACACTTTAGGACAGGGTTACAAAATCCAATGTCTATCATAAATATAGAAAAGTCATGCCCCTGATACTACTAAAGATAGCTCTCCTCACTGAACCCCACTCAGGACGGGAAGCACAGAATAACCGAGCATTCACACTCTTGCGTTTAAGCCTGACACAACTGAATGGAACAGAAAGCCTCATAAATTCAGGACGAATCCCAAAATAAACGAAATGGAACTGCATTGCACCACAACAGCTGCTTCCAGTGCATGCAGATTCTCTGCTAGCTGCAGATGTGGTGTAATATCAGCTCTGTACCAGTTAGTTTTGACTTTCTGTCTCGGCATAACCTGCCACGGATGTATATTCTTAAAAAGAAAAAGTGGTTGACATCGAACACGGGTGTCCAAAAACAGTCCTGGGGGGACACTGTCCTGCAGCTTCAAATTTCCACAACACACCTGCCTGGATGTTTCTAATTAGACCTTGATTAATTAAAAACTCTATAGGGCATTGGCCCTCCAGGAGCTGGATTGGACACTCCTGCCATAGAAGAACAAGTTTTGGATCCCCAAAGAGTCTTTCAGTAAACCGTTCTTGAGTCTTGCATGGAATCGATTTATTATTATGATGAAGAAGCAAATTTAGGTAAGTACGGGTAAGGGTCACTGACAGGTCATGACCAATTTGATGGATGGGTGTCAAATGAAACCAAAGCTTAAGGTCCAAAACATCCCAAACTGCTCAGATGGATAGAAAAAAAATGCAACAACCATAGTTGAAACTCATGGGGCATTCAAAAAACAAACAAGGCCCCGTGCCTTGATTTCAAGTCTCTATCCACTTGTTAAGTCATGACATAAGGAATACCATTTCAGGGACCAAGTCTCTACTCGTTTCAATTGAGAATCCCAAACAGTTGTTTATGACCACTAATTATTTATAGCAAAGCTTTAAAAAAAACTCTCAACAGTCTCCAGGCTCACGATGCCCTGGACACCAATAAATTAACCACTCTTAAAAGATAGATCTGGCCAATTGAGATTTTGGTTATTTTTCGGTAGTATTACAGCACGCTGTGAGTGTACATTAGCACAATTTGCTGTTTGCATTCGGCATCTGATTTGCATTTTGGACCTAGAAATGATGACGTCCAATGCCAGATGTGAGATTCCCAAAATAGTGTTTCTTGAAGAGACACCATTCTGTCATATGAACCACCACACTGTTTATATTTCTGAAGATGTAGGGTGTCGTCCCATTTATAAATGCACCTCCGGGATTTTACACATCCTGTTAATTACCTAGTCCATTTAAAGTAACAGCAGATGGTCGTGTAAGCTGCTGGTCTTACTGGAATATGAACCCCCAATGTAAAGCGCAGCCGTCCCACACTTTGAGTGACGCTAATCGCATTGCTCATCTCACTTGATGACACAGGTCA
This sequence comes from Carassius auratus, assembly GCF_003368295.1. NCBI lineage: Eukaryota > Metazoa > Chordata > Actinopteri > Cypriniformes > Cyprinidae > Carassius > Carassius auratus. Next base: position 7,575,860 of record NC_039270.1, on the reverse strand, counting down.
GTAGCAAAGGGCAGAGTTCTGTTTGCTATCCTCGTATTGTAAGACCCAGTTGTAAAGGAGCAAATCGACATAATGCAGCACTCATCAGTAGTAGTGTGACGTAACTAACTAATCTTTCAGAAAGCCTGTCTGGATTTAAATAGAGATATTCATAATCCCATTCAGCACTTAGAGGAGTTGTCAGGGGGAGCCAAACCCAAAGAGGGGCCAGCGACAGCACTCAACACATCGCCGTCACATTGTCTGGTCAGAGAAAGAAACGCTGAAAGCAGAGATAACGTGATACAAGAGAGGAGGGTGGGTGAAAGCAGAAGGAGACTCAAAAACTGCAAAACTGCCCCTTTGGCTCTGCTTGGGAATATGGGGAACACCAAGAGTGGCGCTTTGTCCAAAGAGATTCTGGAAGACCTGAAGCTGAACACCAGATACACCGAGGAAGAGCTCTGCGCATGGTACGCCACCTTCCTCAAGGAGTGTCCCACCGGACGCATCACCAAGGAACAGTTCGAGGGCATCTACGCCAGTTTCTTTCCAGATGCGGACCCTACCGCTTACGCTCGGCACGTCTTCCGCAGCTTTGACACTAATGCCGATGGCACCTTGGACTTTAAGGAGTACATCGTGGCGCTTCACCTTACCTCATCAGGCAAGACCATGCGCAAACTGGAATGGGCGTTCGCTCTGTACGACGTAGACGGCAACGGGACCATCAGTAAAAACGAGGTGCAGGAGATTGTACGGGTGAGTATCGCTCATAATTGGCACATCTTACATTTTCTGTTGATTGAGTATGGAATGAAGTTCGTTAAATGGAGGTTGTTTGCATTCATTGCTCATGGCATTTAGTAGAAATATAGTCCAAAAGTTATGAGCAGATGGATCAAGAAGCTAGATCACCCCACTTGATAATTCAACTCACAGTCACTTGAGCACGACCGATGCCATTAGTTTTCGATATAGCATTGGTTTGTTGTTAGGTTAAGAATGACAGAGTTGTAATATATTGCATTCTACTGGTCACAGTCAATATTCAACATGATTCCCGTCGAAGACCAGAAGAACCTTCGGGAAGACGAGGACACGCCAGAAAAGCGAGCGGACAAAATCTGGAACTTTTTCGGAAAGAAGGAAGACGGTAATATAACTCAATCACACAATGCGCCGTTGCTGCAGACTTCACAAATCATGGCGTGTTCTAACAATCCGTGCATTTTCACAATTGTCTTCACAGATAAGATTGGAGAGGGGGAATTCATTCAGGGCGTCATGGAAAACAAAGACATCTTGAGGTTGATACAGTTCGACGAGCCGAAGAAGATCCAGGAAAAACTTAAGGAGAAGAAGCATTAATGGCCACATTCCCATGAGACTGATTTCTATTGATTTGACACTAAACCAACACGATACAGACTGCTTCTCCAGGCCACAGTCTGGAGACATTCAGACACTCTGTCCACACACACGTCAAGAGAAATGAAGCAGGCCAATGTAGATTTTCTTGTAACACACACAAGTCTTGTTTTCTGGACCATCACCACTTCTACTTGAAGGGCCGCACTGATATTTTGATTGGTTTTAGAATCCAATCGATAAGAGGTCCAATCGAATTAGGCTTGTGTTAACAGTCCAGCTCCCTGCTCAATCCTCTTAGGATCTGAAGGTCGGGTAAGACAAATCCACAGGGTCCAGTGGCTCTCCTCTTTTAGATCTCTTCAGGGTTAAGGTGGTTTAAGTGCTCAACATGCATTCATCAGACACTGAAACCATCTGTTCAGCAGGTGACTCAAGAGTTTTTAAAGAACAAATTTCTTGTATTGTGTTTCTTAGGATGTGTAGAAAGGGTGATGAGAATTTTATGTGAAAATTTAGGAACACATATTAAACATTTATAAATCTATGTCATTACTGATCAATCCAGCAATGGCAATAAGCCATTAAAAAAAAAAAGTGGTTTCTGCCCATTTCAGATCAAATACTATTGTTAAAATAACCATCTACAAGCCTGTCACGATTGACTGTGGTCTCTGTATGTGTATTTCTATGATAATTTAGCTACCTGATGCATTAGATGAGTGTCTATAAATATATAAAGGGCTCATTTGCAAAAACAGATAGCTCTGTTCAGAACAATTTTCAAGAATATATATATATATATATATATATATATATATATATATATATATATATATATATATATGTAATGTCAAAAAAAGGAGTTATCTGTTTTTGCAAATTCATTAAAAAAAATATTTTTTACCTTTTTTAGAGCAAGTAATTGGTTATATCATATAAACACCACTTTTTTGTTTTGACCTACTTTTGTACACAATATTATCACACAAAAAAAGCTGTCTCAAAAAGTATATTTATCTGGACCTTTAATTATCTGATTGAGTTCAGAGTGAGATTAGAGTCTTGAGACTAAGCAAGTTTAGACTTACTAAACTTGAATAGTAAGGGCTCTCACCCCAAGTGTATCTTTATCATGTTGACGCTGCTTACGGCCAAAGCTCTAAGGACAAGCCTGAAACATAGGGGCTTACCTCTTTCTTTTCTTAAAGCCGTCTTTGGCTCAGGATAATGCATGGCCTGGTTTCAGCAGTGGGACAGTGAGCTGCAAAACAATGGCCAGAGCTCTGCAGCCTGGCTGCTTTTGACTCGGTGGAAAACAGAGGCTAATAGGTCACTTATGAATATCAGTATAATTAGTAGTGTAAGTGTTGTATTAAAATAACATGAAAAAAGTATTTTTATGGAAATATGCGTTTTTGGTTTAAAATGCCATTGTTTTGAAGCAGGGGTTTAAGATTTGGGTGGTTAGCTGCAAATGTTAGTATACACTTGGCATGCAAAAATCTTCTTTCTCCATTAATGGTTAAAAAATGCTGGGTTAAATATGGACAAACCCAGCGATTGGGTTGTTTTCAACCAACAGCTGGATTAAACGTTTAACCCAACATTCTGGGCAGTAACCCAACCGCTGGGTCAAAAACAACCCAATCGCTGGGTTTGTCCATATTTTACCCAGAGCTGGGTTGTGTTTAACCCAGCATTTTTTAAGTTGGCTTGTATACAGAAGAAATACAACATTTTAGCAACATATAAAAACTTAATTATTATGGTAGACGCTTTTTCATTGACCAATTTTGGGGGGCCTCAAGTGATTGGTTTAGAAATAAAAGAACCTTGAAAATAGAAAAAAGTTAGCACACCAGTGCTCTAAAAATTCAATAATTTGATGTAACGAAATATTTCTTTTTTTTGGTGGCGCACCTTGTTTGAGAGATTTTCCAGGCACGTGCCTACTTTGTTTTGATACAGTTTATTTCTCATTAAAAAAAAATAAAAAATACTGAACTGAACGCCCATCAAGACAGCGCCATAAAATAAAATAAATAAAAATAAATTGAACTAAAGCAGCATGTGGCAGATGTTAGTTTTTTATTTTATTTTTATTATTTTTTATTTTTTTTGAGTACAGTACAGATTAAACAATATTCCCACTGAACGCTGAACGATGAAATGCTTTTAGGTTTTTCCCTCCTCATAAATTTGATGGTGGTCATTTCTTCTAAGGATAAATTATTGTTCAGATCTCTGAGCATCTATATGGCACCCTGAGGCTGTCCTTTTACTAATGAAATTTAGTGTAAAAATAAAAAAAAGACCCTCAGTGGTGATAAACAATTAGAGTTCTTGTTTATTATTATTATTATTATTATAGACAATGTAGTCATTTCCTGGGCAAATTCAACAAACATCATATCTTCATAAACATGTTGATAAATGAATATTATCAATGAAAACTATTAAGTTGAGAGCAAATAAATCAACATTTACAATATTATATATATGCATATATATAAAAGATCCAGTTTGGAACACAGACATTCAACTGAACGGTTCTTCAGAATACACAGAATGCACACCATTGACATCAAGATTTAATACAAGTTCTGCAACATGTAGTTCTAGAATAGCTTGGGCAATGCAGTACAGTAAAACTTGTTACATGCTAAACAGCGAATGTAAACCAGTCATACCCCATATAAGGTGAAAAGAGAGCGTTTGCTAGTAACTTCCAAATAATAAAGTAAATAATAACCTGAATGCATTACCTTTCATGGTACAGCATTTTTCCTTATAAATTTTATATTTACTTTCACATGTTTGGACATGCTAATGTGCATTTGACAATGTTTTCAGCCTAGCACGTGTGATCCAAATCATGCACCGGATTTCTGGTGTGCTTGTTTTTATCGGGCAACATTTTTATCAAACCCTAACCACTTAAGTTTTTCTTCCCATACTGACTGATAGTAAAAATAAATACAAATTATTTCTTTTTTTTTAAGTGTGCTCTGACTTCCTGTGCCATATAAATGTATCAAATGTCTCAATATCACTGTATAAAGTTTTGAAAACGGCAAGGTTTCATCTATCTTCCAGTATTCGAGCTGTTTCGGTTCAAACAGTGTTGTAACTAGCTGCCTATGACAATGTGCATCCAGCAGAAAACTGCGGCATCAATCAATCAGATGTTTACTTATCTTTTAAAACAGTATACGACGAAGACTACAGAGAGATGAGCATGATGTAGGACGAGCCTGACAACAAATACGGACAACAAAACGCCACGCATATATTTACAATTATGTACAAACACTTAACACATTAGATTGTGAACATTCCAAGGCAATTAACCTTTAGGCACTAAAAGGTGTACATTACAACACAAATCAATAAATTCCACCTTTGATTGACACCCGGAGTCTACAGCCGAACCATATAATTTCACCATTGAGAAACAGTCGATAAACTGCTTCAGGGCAACCTACAGAAGAAATTTAGACGCCAGTAGAGTAAACCTGGCTGCATAAGGGGATTTCTTGGCTTCGACTGGGAAAAATTATATGACTTTGCTATCGAGTCCTGGCTAGTTGACACATCCTCCATGAACACAAGCAATGGACTAACCAACACCACTCAACTAACACGTCCATTAACCAAACACAACTAGTCCTACATTTAGACAAAACATGCTCTTCTGTAAAATAAATCTGCAAAAGTATGAAAATATAGCGATTCCATACCTAAACGATGCAACCTGACCCCCTCGCTCATAAGGAAATGCCGTTGATTCGCCAGCGGTTTATGTGGAGTTTGTGTAAAATAGCATTAAAAACTTTCCACTGCATTCCTTTGCTTTTTTTTAAATACAACACCGATTTAACAATACCAAACAATGATATGCTTTAACCTATTTCAACCCCCTGTAACTCTGATGCTGGACATTTCTGTTAAGGATTAATCATTTTTTAGGTGTTTGAACACCCATGTGGCATGCCGTTGGTTTACACCTTAGTCCAGGCAACTGTGAATATCTAATAGCTGTGTAGTTCAATGTGCATACACTATTTCAACACTAAAACGATCAAAAGAATTTGATTGGATGACATTTGTTTAATGGGAAATAAACAAAGAGCTGTTTTACTGTACAGTGTTCGTCCAGATCTATATCAGTGAATGGTATGTCATGAATAACAGACATACCGGGAAGTCTTAAGTAGCATCTTATTCAGAGGACATGCAGGATTATATGGATGGCTACTCGGTATCATAACGCGCCTGCTGTGCTGCTGTCCGTTCCCGCCACTGGTTCCACATGACATTAAAAAAAAAAAAATCTCCTATAAAGCTATGAGGTTGTAATTATCTAATATTTTCAGTGGAGATCCACAAAGCAAGCAGTGCTTCAAGGGGTGATACCTGTATGGCTTTGGCTGAGAGGTTGAAGTACTCAGGTAGACAGGCATGCAGGTAGATTCATATACTGTAGTTTAATGCATGTGTACGTTTGTGTGTTTTGTCTAGATGTCCATGTCCACAGGTCTCAGATCCCCCGTCTTGTGTTCCTTCACCCAGAGCTCTCGGTCTTTGGCAGGATCCACACTCTGCAGGAGCTGGTCCACCGGCTCCATCGTCTAAGACACGAGACAAATCAGAAAAGGTCGAAGATTTGTGTAAATAGTGCTTTGTACATAGTAGTTTGGCGGCTTCATCAAGTGTCACAGGAGACGTGTCCATTAAGGCTGAGATCCATCTGTTAAACACAGTCAGACTTGTGGCGAGTGTTACTCTGAAGCTAGTCTCCTGTGAAGGTGTTTACACTCTGTTTGCCCTCAAACACAAGCTGTGCGGTTTTCTAATGTGTCTCTTAACTTCGGATTCAGCAAATCATTATGTGACTGAAATCCACCCATTATCTGAAGATTATCTTGACAAGCACAAATACAGAGAAATGGAGGCATTTGAATCTACAAGAGTTACTTTCTGAGTTAGCTTGTATGATAACGGTTTATACTTACTTTATTATTATTTATTTAATTAATTTTTTATACTTTGTATCGCTTAATCATAGAAAAGTATTCAGACCCTTACAAATTCATGAATGTCTGCTTAATATAACAAAATATATAAAACCTATTGCAAAGAGGGGAAAAAAATCACATTTACAGTATACACCAAGTAATTATGGCAAGTAACAGGAATTATTAAGCAATAGTTTAAAGAAAAATAAGGAAAAGGAAATAGTATTTTCTTGTAAACATGCTACAGTAATCTTTTTTAAATTATTATTTACAACTTTACATATGTATTTACAACATTATAACAGCTGGTTTCACACATACATTAAAATACCCAGAACACCAGCTGATCAGTCACTGAGCACAAATGTCTCAGATTATTTCTGAGAAAAGCTTGTGCAGTATTTATTTTCACTGAGAATAGAGCGCATGATAAAGCTCGTGTAATGAGATTCTTAGATCGTATAAAAGATCATGTGAAAACCGCTTTAATGTAATTGTAAAGCAGTATAGATAGCTGCAGATCTGATCTGGATGTGGAGCAGAGTTGGGTTCTGAGACTGGGTTCAGCTGGGACACACTGCTGTTACTCACACTTTGGTTGAACATGTCCGTCTCATGCCGCAGTGTGGTGTACTGACGCAGAAGCTGCTGTATCGTCTCCACCCGCTCCACCTCCAACCTCTCCAACTCCTTCAGAGCACAAACACAGACCATCACACATTTAAGATCAGCCTTGCATATATATATATGTTCTTTGTGGTGAAATTACTTATTCATAACACAGCAAAACCTTTCAAGACAGACCTATCATGAGCTCAATTTTATGCAAAGATACAGAAGTCACAATATTTTATTTAATTTTCAGAATACTGCATTATGTTTCTAAATTCCCGGTAAAGAACTACACTACCCACAATCCTTCACCAGGCTCCACCAATCAGAAAAGAGGATGTTAGCAGAAACCTGTACATCATTTCTGTAAATCAAAACCTTAATATATATAGTTTAATACTTATCATAAATGACTGTCAGCCATTAGTTTTATAATGATCAGTATATTATGACGTTTGCAGTGCTTTTGTAGTTCATAGTTCATTGTAGTTGTAGTTCATTGCCTACTCAAAAGCATTTTTTTTCTTTCTAAATTTCAATCAAAATCTGAGATGAATCATCTTAGACTTGGTTTGTTAAGTTAACCCTTATTAAAAAAATTTAATTCTATAGGGAGGGAAAATACAGTACTTGGAATTAGCTGATAGTATTTTAGATTTTAGATATTTACTGATAGTAATTGTAACATTAGTGTGTTTTTCCCATATTGTCGTTGCTGCCACTTTGTAAAAGCAACGCAGATTTTTTCATTACAATTTTACATTGATTAAAAAAGGTAGATAACAAAAATAATAATAATGATAATGATAAATAAGCCTCAAGGAGAATCATTAAGATAATTCATGCATCACTGCATTATGAATATGCATGAAGTGTCATTTTGCATAAGAAAACTATAGAGACTAGAAAATAATTATTAATAAAATAATATAAATAAATACCAGGCTTGTGGTGACCATCTCCTCAAACCACTTTGACTGACCCTGATTGTAAAGGTCCACACAGCGCATCAGATCATCACCTGTTCACATAAAACATAGAGACATCATTACAATCACACATGCCCTTACACAAATTAACTATTTAATTACACAAAAATATTAAATAGAAAAAAAGGAAAATGTAGTGTGGTTAATGCATAAACCAAGTGGGGGTCAAATCTGCCAAAGGAACAAAACAATACAAACCCAGATTTCTAAAGCATTTGATTTCATCTTAACCTTGAAGTTTTGAGCATTTCAAAATAAACATACTGAAAATAAATCAGAAACTATGTAAGAAAAATCTTTCAAATCCACATGAACTCATGCAGTTTAATTTAAATGAACTTTAACAATTATTTCTGATGTGTACACTGCATACTTCATGTGATCAGATGATCATTCAATATGTTTTTTTTAAGATATATTTTTAAACGCATTTCCTAAATCAAACTCGTCTTGATAGTAAATAAGTGATTTTGCTATTTTTCAACTGAATTAACCTCGTTTTAAAGATATTTGATATTTCATATATTTTTTTTTGATATGTCATATAATTAGATATTTTTTTTTTTACTGGTAAACTAGTGAAAGGAACCTGATTTTATTAAATATTTTCTTATTTGATCAGTGCTTGGCTTTACCAGCAGGGGTCAGTCTTAACTCACTTATTTGTATTCCCTTCTTCTTTAACACAATAATCATTTAACCAAGGAGCTCCCAGACTGCACTACTGGGCTTTACAATTACAGGCTAAATCAAATGTAAACCGAGGCAAAAGGAGGCAGAAAAGATATCGACATCTTGTTAGAAAAAAGAAACAGATCGCTCCATCTATATGTAAATGAGCTCCAGGCTTTAAAGACATTTGCATTAGTGATTTGAGCCGTCCGGATTATTGAAGGAAAACGCCGTTTGAGCCGTGCTTAATGTTTGGCCGTTGATTTATGGCGGGAGCTGCGACTTGTTCAGCGCCGCGCGTGGGAGTTTGAGAAAGAGAGACACAGATAACATCATACAGGGGTTTTCTACTGAGCTCAGCTGCAGAGGAAAACACTGGAAAGCTCTTGGCAGCAGCAGCACAATTAAAACCAATCTCCTGCAGTCAAGCACTGGAAAAGATCTCTGCAAACAAAGAAAATCAAAGCTGACTGAATCTAAAACACCATTTGACACCGATATCTCAAAACACGATTATCACATGGCTTACTGTAACAGGGGTGATTATAATCAATAACAAATGAGTTCCATAATATAAACTAGGCTTTTACATTGCCTAGCTTTTTCATTTGTGTTAAGAGTGTTGTGGCTGGCTGCAAGCGTGTTGCTTTGCATTGATATGCATTGCTAATGTTTCTGGGTGGTTAATAGGGTGTTGCTTACAGATTGAAGAAAAAAAGTCTCTATAATTTTCAGTTTGCTCATTTAGCATAAGACCCCTAAATATAACCATTCCTATGCAAGAGACATTTTCATGTATAAAGCCCCATTCATACAGAGGGAGACAATATAAATTAGAACACATCTCATTATTAACTAATTGCTAACTATGACTTTTGCTTTGATTAATTCCTGATTTGTTTAGTTTATGCGGTCAGGTTAAGGGATCTGAAATATGGTCATGCAGTATAAGACATTAATATGTGCTTTGTAAGTACTAATAATCAACCAATATGCTAGTAATGTGCATGCTAATAAGCAACTAGTTAATAGCACTTTCCGTTACTTTGAATTGGACGCATTGTTATGCATATCACATTAATGTTGTGAATAGTGAGGCAGGAGCTCCTCTCACAGAGCCGTTATAGTCAGAAGCACTCAGTGTCGTGGCTGTGCGTGAGTCTGTCATGGTCATTTGCTCCTCTGTGCTGATGGAGTCAGTCTATAAGCACTGAATAAGACACCATTAGGGTCCTCAATAATGCACCAGTCACTCAGGCCAACAGGTTGAAGGTGGAGTGAATTCTCCCCGGTGTCGCATCCCACCGTGTGAACCCCAGGGTTGCCAGATCTTCCTGGATCACGGGTGTGTGAGTGTCCGGCTCAGGACAAATCTGGCATTGATAGTAGGCGTCCAGAGCAGTAAGAGGCTTGGCATGCTGATCATCAGCTCCCACGAGGCCCATTTTCCCACTGCAAAAATAGACCATTACTCCATGCCTTTCCCCAACTCCGTCTGGAACCGATACGGCCTGGCTCCTCTTAAACACAGACTCCTGGGATTGAGCCAAAGTCCTCTTCCATCCCCTGCACTGTTCTCTCCCATCCTGTTTGTCATGCCTCTCTCCCCTCGCTCAGAAAACACAGTCTCATCTCCACAGTCTCCGCACGCTACAACAATGGCGACCCCGCACAAGATTTCACCTCAAAGAAAGCTCCTTACTCAACACAAAAAGGACTGACGCCAGATTACGGAGGGTTAGTTTCATTTGCAATCCATCCTGGAAGAGAATGACTGGAAGTTTTTAAAAGGAGAGACTATTGAGGAGCAGTGGAGCAGCCAGTGCAGTCTGTTAACAGTGTTATGACAGCTGACAAACTGGCTGTGACTTGACGATTTTGATAGTGTGAGTGTGTTAGTCGGAGCCGTTTAATGATCGTATTAACCCTATAAAGCCTTTTTTGTCATATTTGATGCACAAATGTCTAAGGCCTCTCTTTGTCAACATGATTAAAACTTGGGTGAAAACTCTGTTGTGCTCGATTTTCATGCTTTCCATAATTATTTTGCAAGTAAAAGCCCTTTTAGTATAATTGTAAAAATGCCGAACCTTCAGGTGTTGTTGTTGTGATTTTGTTTCACAGATTTTTATGAAGTGTATATATATATTTATAACCTTTATATTTGTATTAATATTTCAAGATGAACAATTAGTTAATCTTGACTAAAGGAACTTAAGCTTACTTGATTATACATTTTGAAAATTGTATAAAAAGCTGAGTATCACATATGATACACCAGGCTTTTGAGAACGATTGATTTGTACATCTCTCATTCATCAGTGTATTGCGTTATATGATCAAAAACATAAAAACGATGAAAGCTACAATGCTTTGATCACAAAACTAAGCATGTATTGTGCAATATGTATAGTGACAAGTGAAATGTATATGTGTTTTATGTAAGTCGTCTGTTGTACTGTTGTAAAGATCTTCAGATATTCACATTTTTGACCATATAAGTATCAGCATCTACACCTATTTGCATATTTGTTTGGGCTTCTGAATAAAATAAAGGTGTTTTTTATGAGCACATTTTCCTGTATTATGCCATATGAGCCATAAAATATGTTTCAAACCATAAAACACCGGGGGGGTTAAAGGAAGAGTGAACGTAATCAACTTTCTATCAGAACTTACTCTCGTGTCACTTCAAACCCATTTGACTAACGTACTGTAGAACACAAAAGAAGATGTTTAGCACAATGAACGAGCTGCTTATTTTCCATTAAATGAAAACATTTTGCAACACCAAATGTGCCATATTATAAGTCTTTTGAAGCCGTACAATCACTTTGTGTGAGGACCAGGATGAAATGTAAATCATTATTCCTTGACACCCGTCTCAACCACTGTAGTTCTCTGATATATTCCTTTAATAAATCGCCATATTTTGGGACTGCAGAGCCAAAATATCACCCCCTACAAACTTGAACTAGTATTGTAACTCATCTTAGTTCCAAAACTCAAACACATCTTGGATCAAATGAACGTGTTCATCAGGTTTATTGTGTGAAGTAAGACCACGTTAGCCCAGGATGCTCAGGATAGCTTAATGGACTGCTTAGCACTCATGCTCTGACCTGCTTGTGTGGATTTCCTTCGGGCTTTCTTAATATCCTCCTCTGTTTTGTTGCTCAATTTGATCTCAAGCTGCTGTGTTTTCACTTCGAGGTCCTTCTGTCTGTCCGCTAGAGCCTTCCGTGCCTGCAAAACACCACACAAAGCAATATAAAAAGACTAACCTTTAGCCTAGAGTACAAAATACAGTAGGGGATTTGATTAGCAGTTTTTTTTTCAACCCTAGATTGAGACATCTAACTGTTTCATAATTTTCTATTTCCTACCAAGTAGACGCTGGGGCTAATACTGTTGTTAATAGATGTTCCCACTCTGCAGCATACAGTCAGATAAAGCAATGAATCACGTGAGCTCCACTGTCTGAACTCCCGGTGAATGCTGCCGTATTGCGAGGCAGTGAAACTGTGCTCAACTTCGTTGCGTAGCCGATGGTCACTGTTGCTCATGTCGCCAGGAATGGTCAGCTCTCTTTGGGAGTGAATGATGGATATCTGGCCTGGGGTCAGTGCTGATGTTCAGTCAGCAGGATGAACACAAGTGAATCACTCAAGGCATCATTCTGACGTGCTCTCATTTCTCATCCAGCCATCTGCTGTCCATGCAAAAGTTTGAACAGACGTGTTGACACAATGGCTTCTGGGAAACGTTTTAGAGCCATTTGTACCGACAACACACAGACTTGAGAAGGCATTTTAATTAAACATGCTTGACAAAATCAGGATGGACTTAAAGTTCCCTTGTGAAGAGAAAGTGCACTTCAGTAGAATTTCAAAAAGAGCAGTTATTACAGAAATAATATTGCTGTCTCTCAACACAGTCTCAAGAGCATGGAGGAGATCTCAGGTGACAGGCAGTTCCTCCTTAACCCATCAGCAGGACCGGTATCTGCTCATCTGAAGTGCACTTATTTTTCACAAGGGTTTATGCTAAATATTCATGCACTTTGTACCTTCTCCACAGCAGCGTAACGGCTGACCAGCTGCTTCCTCAGGTCAGCGATGTGGTGGTCGTATTTCTTCATGTCTTTTTTAAAGTTGTCTCCTCTGAAGGTCAGCAAAGGCTTCTCGACTTCACTCTGGAGCTGGAGACAAAGCCCTCTGCATCAGTTACACAGCCGCAGGGCAAATCACTGAGCACATGAACACTGAACAGCATCTGAAAGGAACTTGTGAGGGGTGTGGGTTCTTTGCATTTGGATCGAGTTTTTGCTTCAGTAATGATGATGATGTTCTTGAAAAGAAAGGCTTTTTTGTTTTGCGGTCGCCGTAAATAATACGTGATCTGAGGGAATAAGACTGCAGAATCACCTCCATCTTTCTGCAATTAATCACCCACACTGGTGCTAAATGGAGCACGCTAGTGTGAACACGGGAAGGCACAGCGGTGGAAATAGACAAATCGCAACAGACTGAAGAAAGCTGTGTAGCTCATTACATACAGGCGGCTAATAACATCTCCGAGGGGAAGCTATTCAGTACAGCACAGAAATGAAATAAAGGCCAGATACTTCGTCTTCCCTGGCAATGCATGAGCTTGGACTGCCAGTTTCTCAGCTGGATCTTATATTACCTCGATTCGAGAAATGTCACAACAGAGAACTGAGAATTGCTCACCTTTGAAGAGAACTTGAGATGGACATCGGCTTCATCAGCTAGACTCTTCTTCAGTTGAGCCCAAGCTTCTCCAAGAGTCCTAAACCAAACCAGAGCCCAGGAAAGATGGTTAAAGCTACTCTTTTACATTTCATTTAACACTATTACACAGTCGACTTTTAAAAAGTGTCATGAAAGTGGCTCTCTTTAAGAGACACTAACGTGGCTTTTTTATTTCATTCATAACGTATTATCTCCAAGTACATATTTTTAAATATATAGGCTACTTTTTTTGCAGATTTGCAGTACAACAAAAGTGCACATTCAGTGCAATTAATCATGTGTAATTAACCACCAGTCAACATTTAAGTACATTTATATCTTCTCAGCGTGATCTGGATATAGCTCAATGCTCAAAAATATTTAAGTCCATTCTTATCCACATCGATGAGTCACAAATAGTGAAGGAAATGCAGCTAACAATTGTCCAGTAATATTACTTAAAATAAATAAAAAAATTGGTAACGTACCCTTCCTCTTGTGCTGCCATTGGGAACATGGAGAGTTTGGAAAGGTTCTTGGCATACTCCTCTTCTATTTTTATCCTGAAAAATGAAGCATTTATCAAGAAAAGAGAGCGATTAAGAAGATTTAATGTGACATAATCTCATATAGTACTACTGGCAGAACTCCATGTGCACCGTGCCAATATTACAGTCCTTCAGATCTGTATAATGGTAATATCCTGTGTCTTTGAACATAGCTATCCTTCATCACTCTGTTATATAAGTATCATGGTCTTAGCATTTGATACTATCGCTGTGCATTTTGTAGTGGCTGTCTGTTCTTGTGATTGCTGTGATCCATTCCTATCCTTTCAGATGGAAGCCGTAACATTTGAGTGTGCTTTGATTCTGACATCGAGTCAATGTGAGGATCCTTATGCTGGCCTTAATATGCGAAAAAGTTAACTTTTTCAGTAAAATAACTAAACTTCCTTAAAACAAGATTGTGGGGAGTGGGGCGGGGCCGAGAGGCGTGGGAACGAGGAGTGAGGCCAGGTGTAGTGATTGGAGATGAGCTACACCTGCGCCCCACCCCTCGTTCCCACGCCTCTCGGCCCCGCCCCACTCGCCACAAAGATAACTTTACAAAAGCAGCAAAACTGCATAACACATAATGGTCGGATTTCCTAAACAATGCAAATTTGCATTAGTGCGCAATTCCATAAAAGCGCAGATGGGAGGGAAAATTTTGCGTGTGATTCACTGACAATGTGCACATTAAAAAACACAGATGCAGGCAGATAATTTCCATAATGACCAGCACTATCTACCAAAAGCAGCGCAAATTACCACCTGCTTTTTTGGACATTAAATAATGGCGCAAATATCAGTAATTTGATGAGCGCAAACGTTAGTAAATTGAGTTGCAAGATTCATTTTAAAACTCTCTTCCTGTGAATTTTGCGTCTGAAAGGTAAACTCCTACAAATGCATATTCAGTACACTCAGGCTCAAAAGTAACAGTCCACGCATTTTCTTAACTGAGCATCTTCAGTAAATCCTGACCGTACTATTTTAACGCCAAATGACAGTCTGCTCTGGTGCAAGCTGTTAATAAATCTGGCCTTAAGGCTTGTTTTTAGAGCATTTGAATGAAATTATTTTTTCCTAAAACATTGACAAAAAAAAAAAAAAAAAAACTTTTCTTGTTGTTCACATAAATGTCTTTTGTTTCTGGTATACAGCTGAACCAACACTCTTGAAGTAAGAAAAAGTACAGTAATAACACGTAAACACTGATCGAGTTAGGAAGTTGTAATGGCAATGTCAGGGGCATTCATATGTGAGTCCATGCAAGATGACAATCTACCATTTGTAAAAAAAAAAAAAAAAAAATTCTGCAAGATTTTGTAATCAATTTATGAAGGTTCTATAAGCAGAATCTTCACCTATTCTATTATAGTTGTGCAATACTACCGTATTTTGTACATGCAGCTTGGATAGTTTTATTGTAATGAAAAAAGAAAGGAAACAGTCCATTCATTTCAACAAATTGACCATTAATACAGATGTTACATCTACTGCATTTAACATGTTCTCTCAATGGCACACCTCGAGCTTGGGAAATTACCCATTAGTAATCACGAGTTTTCCACTCATAATTATAACTTTTTAGAGACATTCATTTGCGTTTAATTTGTAAATATGATCTTTCTGGCATGACTTAAATGTTTAGATGTTTGAACTGTAAAACCATACATTTTTATTGATTGTTTTCAGTGTGCAAAATAAGACACAACACTCAAAAAGGCATCAGGGAGTGAGGTGTTGTGTAAGAATGATGCTTGCCCACCTTTCTCTGATGAACTCTGCCATCTCTTTCTGCATCTGCTTCCCCTTCAGCTGTTTCTGCAGCAGCACCTCAAACCCTGACACTGAGGCCCCCTGAGGGTCCCGCTTATCGGCCTGCAGAGGACAGAGCAACATTACACACACGCAGCGTCATGTATGCCTCCACTTCATCAGCACCGACCGAGCAGTCAACAACACGTGAGCACCATCAGATGTGTGCGAGAGCGGCCACATGTGTGTGTGAGTCACAGCGTGGGTTTGCTTGAATCAGAGTGTGTGGGAGGGGGTGTACACCCTTGCGGGTGTAACTTTGAGTGTGCGTTTCAGTGAAGGGTGTGTACAGGTTGTTTAGGGCATGACTAATGTAATGTGAGGATTATTGATGCAGTCTGTGTGTGCAGCATGTTGATGAAATATGTTTTTCTTTCACTGCGCGCGTGTGTGTGTGGAGGTGTAAGAGTCTGCTGTTGTGACGGCTGCTGACGTGCCATCCCACACATGACAGAAGTGTCATAACCTCTTCACACGCTCGGCTTGAGAAACAGCCAGGAAGAATCTTTCAGACAAAATACATGCATATGTCTACATGTCATTTCAATCTCTCTCCGGGGTTATTAGGAAAATATTCTCACCCTCAGGCCATCAAAGAGTGTGTTTCTTCATCTGAACAGATTTGAAGAAATGTATCATTTCATCACTTGCTCATCAGTGGATCTTCTGCAGTGAATGGGTGCCGTCAGAATGAGAGTCCAAACATCTTACAGTAATCCACACTAAGTAAGTCCATCATTGAAGTGAAAAGCGGCATGTTTGAAACAAACCCTTGTTTGGACTCTCATTCTGATGGCACCCATTCAAAAATCCAAATGCAAATGCACACTGACTGCCTCAGATTAACTGTGAATGTCCTCCTGGATCTCATTTACATATTTCTTTGTCTTATCTGTCTGTACATGTGGCTCAAATTATATTTTTCTTAAACCTGTCAGTGGTGATGATTTGAGGAAATATGCGGTCATAAATCTTAAATAGTCGTAGTGTTGCTGTGCGCTTGCTAGGTTGTTTCGGTGGTTGTTTATTAGCTTTATAAAAGCAATAAACCCCGTGAAGCCGTGGGTTACAGTGAATTTATAACTTCTAACCTCACGTCGTGCCTAACAACGCCCCTTAGCTGTTATAAATTCACTGTAAACCACAGCTTCACAGCGCTTATAGCTTTAATATAGTGATGCTAGTTTTGCTCATGCTAACAGCATCATGCTATTCACAATGTAAAAAAAATAATTAAATAAATACATAAATAAAACCTCATTAATAAGCTACAAGATATCGGCATTAAAAAAACAAACAAATGTGTATGTGTATTACATATCGTGTAATGCAATTAAATCTTGTTTATATATAATATATATTATATGCAAAAAGACAAAATCTGATGAAGTAAATGATTCACAGCCTTGCTGTGAAATGCCATCTGTCATGAAATTGTCAAAACAAACACAAATATATATGTCTGCATACTGCAATGAAAAGAAAAAAATGAAGAAAAAAAACCCCAGACCATCAGGTCTCCTTTGGGTTGAATTCTTCTTCATCAAACAGTAAAATCCCTCGTTTTAACATTGCTATTTAAGCCACGCATGATGCTGTTTCTAAGCCAATTACTCAGTTTAATTTACTTTTCTAAACCATATTATACTCACATATAGCAAATGTGTGCTGACCCTGTGTGCTGTAACATAAGTTTGTCTAAGTGAGTTGTTTTCTGTCCTTCTAATGGTATTAGATGTGGCTGGCTCAATGGTATAGTATCAGTACTCATCCAATGCAGTCCACCAGACATGACCGTCCTCTCTCTGTTCTCTCTCAGGCTCTCACCCAGAAATAGTCGCAGTAGCTCCATTCGCTGGGCTTGAGAAGCTGCTGCTCCGGCGCAGACGTGGACACAGGGAAGGTGACGCAGTTGATCTGCCGTGAGATAAAACAGAGGAAGGTCAGCTCACGGAGTGCTGCTTTGTCAGGTTGGTTTTATTTTCAGAGGAGTGAGACCGGGATGGCTTGTGTGAGTGGGGAGACAAATAAAAGGTCACGATGTAAAAGAGAAAGACTGGTCATATGGGCCGTGACCTATAACAGCCTGCGGATGGACAGAGTGATGGAGAAAAAGAGAGAAAGAGAGAGCGAGAGAGAGTATGTTTATAATGGCAAACCATTATTAAAAGCCTAGTCTTGTTTTCTCTATACTGGTACGTTTACCGGAGCACACCACAAGAAATACTGTCTATATAACACGTGAAGAATAAAAGCTCATTATTGCATACAACCACTTTACACGTTTCCTTTTTTTTAAAAAGTGTAAGCACATACAAGTGCACTTTATCAGACTTTTAACTTTTCTTTACACATTGGATTGCTGTGCATCCACCAGCAAGCATTTATGGTAAATTCAAATAAACTTTAATGCCATTCCTATTGAAACGTGTATGCCAAGTATTTAAGTATATTTTTATGTGATGAAGTTGAATTACACATGCTTTAGTATTTAAGTCAACACATCAAAATAAGTGTGCTTCTTTATAGCACAACAAACGAAACCTACTGGTTTAAAATCTACTTTAAAGTAAACCTTTAAATGTGACATTATTACAAAGTGCGCTTTTTACAAGAATGAAATTAAAGCATCTAAGGTACACTTCACTGGCCTTTTATTTCTTTTATTTTTTTATTTTACAGTTTTTACTATACTAAAGGATTTGAAGTACACTACATTCAGTACAATTAAGCACATTTCTTTTTCACAAGGGTAAGGCTACAATGGGATGAAGGTCCATAAAATGTACAATGATCAGAACAAAATGACTTTATTTCATAAATATTGATGGAGCAACATCACTTGCAATAATCAAAGACGGTTCTGATGTAAAATAAAACACATACAATCCTTTCACTTTTTTGATGTTTGTTGGAAATCTATCAGCTCGAACAAAACTGAAATTCATAAAAGTCTTTGTCTTTGTGTGAGTTTTAAGGACACTCACTAGCTACAGTGTATAATTTAGACACATTGTAAAAATCACTACATTTTCCATCCATTTACCTCAAAATCAACTTTTTGTCAACCTCACGGAATGGAACACTTCTGCAGTGCATAGCATTCGTATTCAGAGACAAAATACAAAGACAAGGTATTTTACCCGAGGGCTTTACGCTACTCCACAGTATGCAGGTATGTTGTAAACTATTTCTATGTATGTATGTAAGACTATTTCATTCAAAACTAGATTGTTTCGTTCACTCACAACCACGAAACAAGCTTAAGTTGTCAAGAGTGAGATTCCCAAACAATCACATCCAGCACTGCGTACCTCAGACTGCAGTTAGTGTGTGTGCGCTCATAAAGTGTTTGAGTATACACTCTAGGGTCCATGGCGTCTCCAATTAGCCTGTAAGCACTGCAATTATGTAATGCTCACCATCTGTACCGCCTCCTTGCCACTGCCAAACAGGATGTGCTCCCTGCCATAGCCCTTCAGTGCTTCAAACACACACTCACACTTATTCATGCTCAAATACACCACTGTAAACAAATTGCTTTTAACCTCTTGTTAGCAAGCTTTTCTTGCAGTTATGTTAACTTTGACATCTATTTAAAATGCTTATGTCATTCATTTTCTTAAACTCAGTTGAGGGAGAATATATTATAAAAATAAAAACGTTTTCAATTATAATTCCATTTAATATTCCATTTATAGGCACAAACGAACTAGGTGATACTATCATAATTTACTTTATGTATTGAAATAATTTCCATACTTACAGTTTATAGTGCGAACAATAAATTAAATTGCAACCACATATTAATACACGCATAAAACATGCATCCCTATGTTTTTTGGGATTTTTGGCACCCCCAGTTTTTCTGATTACAACCTGATACTTTATCCCTGAGGGGATTTCTTGAAATTCAGCAGTGACTTAATAAAAAAAATAATAATAATAATACAAAAAAAAAAAAAAATATATATATATATATATATATCAGGCAATTTAATTTATTGTTCGCACTATAAACTGTAAGTATGGAAATTATTTCAATACATAAAGTAAATTATGATAGTATCACCTAGTTCGTTTGTGCCTATAAATGGAATATTAAATGGAATTCTAATTGAAAACATGCTTTGTGCGATGATCATTCAACTTGTATTCAAAATATGCTAAAATTAAACATAGCAGGGTTAAAGGTCATTGCAAAAATGCCTGCAAATATCACTGCCCAAATATGCAGATTATTATTTTGTATTAATTATGTACAATATTGTTGTGAAAACAAAAGGTTTTATACAAAGTAAATACAAAAACATTATGTTTCATTTAAAATCATATATATATATATATATATATATATATAGAGCAAGTCTTCAGCAGTGACAAAAATAATTCCTTTTTAATATATATATATATCTGCATCATTTGAGCAAATGGACAAAATGGTGCAATGCAAATTCTGCAAATCTGATCATAAAGACACACACAAAAACCACAATTGCAATAAAGACACTGGTTAGACGGCCCTTGCATGTCAACAGTGATAAGCCCCTGTCCATTCATCCCAGACGCTTCCTAATCTGATGCCGTTTGAGCTGATTTTCTCAATCGTGCCTCGTCACTTTGTTCATTTCATGCCTGGAAGATTGCTCTGATTTTCGTGGCCCCTAGATTTTCCTTTACAGTGCCGCCACATCTATCACTCCCGTTGTTTATCCTTCCCTCTCATCCTCCGCAAAATGAGCCCATTCATCAGATTCAGGCCCATCTTCTCTTCTTATAACTCCTCAGTGTGGTGATCCACCCTTTTCAGGAGCTCATTACACCCTCTGTCCACACTGAAATACATCCCCCACCACATACTTAAAAATCCAGCTTCCTCTGTGCTGATGTAAGGTCAGTTCATATCCACCAAAACTGTAACCTGAATCACCATTTGGGACACCGCGAGGGTTTTGCAACTCTTGATATTGCTGTAAACTGGTTGGTTGGGGGCCACAGTCATTTCAAACATGGTCTGTGAGCTCTGCTCAGGTGACTCACAGTGGGTGCATTTCATATATATATATATATAACATTTCAGGAATTATGAACCAAAACACAGTAGTCAGAATGGCCCAAGGGTTCTTCGTTTGGCAGGTTAGCTTTGGCAATTATCGCCCTCATGGTAGAAGCTGTGAATACACCATTATGTTTTAATGTATCAGAAATGTATTTAAAATTAAATAACAATCACAGAAAACAAAGTCAAAAACGGATCCTGCAGCACATAAAACAAGATTCGCAGTTCATTGGCCACTAGACACATTTTAAATGATAAAAACTAAAATATTAACAAATCATCTCAGCAAAACGTGAAAGTCAAGAAAGAATATAAAAACTTGAGAAGAAAAGGATAGACTGAGCACTGTAACACTGTTGCCATCATACAAAAGAATAGAACCAGGCAAAAGTTTGGCAATAAATGGTTTGTTTAAAAAGATGGTTCACCCAAACCCAGCTTCATGTCATCCAAACATACATCACTTACTTTATTGACAACAGCAATAAAAGACAAATCAAAACATACAACAAAACACAAAATACAAAAGTAAAAACTAAACTCAAAATAAAACAAAATATAGAACACACAACTAAACAAAAAGCAAAAAAAAATGCAAAACAATAAACAGAAAATGTAGGGGAAAAAAAACGAAATTAAAAAACACAACAGAAAAAGTAAAAACAAAATAAATCTAAATTTCAAAACATGACAACAAAAGAAAACAAAACAAGAAGTAAAACAAAACAAAATTTAAAACAAAAACGGATCAAAAACATTCAAACATTCTTTAAAATATCTTTGATGTTCCAGAGAAGAAAGAAAGTCATACAGTACTGGAGCGACATGAGACAAGAGAGTAAATGATGAATATTTCTGCTTGATTTTTGGGTGAACTCTTGTTTTGAAAGTTAATTTAGCTTTTACATCCCTAGACAGAGCAGTAATCATTGCCTTAAGTCAGGAGTTTGGAAGTAAACTACAACACTGGCAAACAATGTGTTTATACCCCCGTGTTTGTGTGTGTGCTTGTATAGTGAAAGGTAAAAAACGGACGCAGTATTTGTTTGGGTAAGCAGAATGCCTGTGCCCAGTGTATGTCTGGCACGGGCCCATGAACCCACTGCCCCACTCGCTTTTAATGCCGTAATGAACACGGCTGCTGGAAAACCAACCATTTCTGCTGAACAGCCACAAATATCACAGACCTAATGATAGCATGCACCATGCATGAGAGACACAAAATCACCAGGCAAGCAAACAAAATAAATCTACAAAACACCAATCCAGTCAGCAGGTTTCTCTCCAGCATACACACACACACACACACACACACATTCATTCATACAGCAATCAGACTGTTGGGTGCCTGGCCTCTGTTGCTAAGCGACAAATTGCTTTTCCCGTAAGGGCTTTTTCCCCATTACAAGACAATAGTTATACAATACCAATAACGGGTGACATCACTTCTAAGTGCAAAACATTTTTGCAAACAAACCTTTCCAAAACGTGGCCTCCATATATCTCTAGTTCACAGTATTCAGTTGTTTACCAGTGCTGGTACTACGAGCAGCTGTTGACAGCTATTATTTGAAGCGCAGTAAAGTGCACCAGGACGGAGCGCGAGCGTGAATCAGTCAGCATAAGTGACATGCTATTGGTTCCACATTAGTGATATTCAAAAGATGCTCAAGGTGAGGCAAAAGGTAAAAGCCTCTAGTCCAGCCTTTCAAACCCCCAACAACCTCACGCTATTGATTCAACGTGTCTCCAATTCAGTGGCTGTCATGGAGAATCACTTGTGCGTTTTACAGAGAGAGCTAAGAATACCTTGTAATATATACAGAAATCCATATATGCATTACACTTCTAATGCGTTTTTGCAATATTGATATTTATAGCCAGATTTGAGTGAAATGGTGCATTTGAGCAAGATACAAAACAGAAAGATTCTGAGATGGAATCAGATTTACTATCTCAGTACAGTAAAATATAGTTTATATACCATAATGCAGTTTGATTGCCATAGACATCTCATGGGATGTAATATGTCTAAACTATTTTTTTATTATTTATATATCATTATTGTTTGTATAATGAATGATTTTTTCTCATATACATTTTTTTGTATGATGTAGTTTGTATCTGTGTGTATACATAGTATCATTCATATTACAGTATATGGTAAAATTCAAGTATATTAATTATATACATGGTATGTAAGCAGTTCTGCAATCTCATTATATTTTTGAATTGTTTTTATTATTTATATATTATTATTGTTTGTATAATGTATCATTTTTTATATTTTATTTTTGTACTTTATAGTTTGTATCTGTATATATAGTATCAGTTACAATACAGTATATCCGTACTACAGTAAAATTATAGTATACTTATTAGCATATATAGCATAGAATCATAGTGTTAATTAAATCAGTACATTATATATAATACATTAAGTATAGCAAATAACTTATGATATTTTTGAATAGTTTCATTATTGATTTTATATTGCTTTTGTATAACGCTTATAAAGTATTTTTGTGTACAAATATAAAAATGTCCACATTTGTATATATTTTTATTGTATATTTCGAATGTGTGTGTGTTTGTAAAAAAAAAATATATATATATATATATATATATATATATATATATATATATATATATATATATATATATATATATATATGTGTGTGTGTGTGTGTGTGTGTGTGTGTGTGTTTATTATATACTTTATATACAGTAAGACACATATTTGCATAATGTTCAATATAATTGTGCGATTTATGATCATGTATGATTCAGTTAAATATTTCTTATAATGGTCAATCATCAAACTCTTTTCAAAATATCTGTGCTGGTCTTTTCAGTCTCACATAATTAAATAATTAATAATAATTAAAAAAAATAATTAACTTACGTCAATATCTCTTGTCTGTTTATTTATTTATTTGCTAAGCAGCTGTGTAATAACTGGAATAATGTTCAGCCATTCAGTGCTTATCAAGAAAAACTCTTCTGGCCGTAATGACAGCACATTGTCGCCTGCGCTTCAATAAGTAATCAGACTTCCTTTGTTAGAGGAAATGACACGTTTATTAACGCACACCACGTACGGATCCTAGAGCAGTGGGTCTATACCTGCCGCTAGAACCGCAGCATACTAAACACGCCTGAACAAACAGTGACAGGCTGAATGACAGCTTTCTTTCATTCCTCCCATATCACTCTCATTCATTTCTCCCTCTTTGTGCGTTTCTTTTTTTCTATTTCAACACCCACTAGTCAGTACTACTGCCTTTGTCACCATGGAAACTGGACTAGCCATGTCTTCCCCAGTTCTCTAGTCTTCTCCCTGGTGGGCGGTCTCTCTTTCTCTCCTCTGACGGACACCTCACCTGCCTTACACGCTCGCCAAAATATATCTGTACATCGCTCGCCGTCTTCACACTACAGGTTACATCACAGCAAGCCTGCCTTTAACAATATCTGTCTATTACATATACTGTAGTAACTCCACAGAGTCACCAATCAAGTGCTTTCTTTTTCTTTTCTTTTGAATGAGAGCTGCCCACAAAATCATCCCTGCTTTAAAAGTGGATGTTCAGGCTTATTTGGTAGGAAAGGACTTCCTGCGAGAGTTTTGCTGGGAATAAATCTGACCTGCAGTAGCATGCGAATGCAACATCTGACCTTCTGCGTACTGCTTTGTGAATAAAAGCAGTGTTTCCAAATGCACTGCAACACAACTAGTTCTTCTGAAAGCTTCCTACAGTGTATCATACATTTTTTTTGCACCGTTTCCAGGTGAAGCTGGATCAAAATGGGGTTCGAATGCAGCTGCAAAGCCACGTCTCCGCACTCACACTGCATACATAATTAGAAAATAAGTGGCGTGGCTGTGAGCGCGCGTACGTGCACAAGATTCCCACTGTCAAGCATCAGCCATGTCACGTAACAGAGCGTCCACACAGCTTGTGCTGGCATTGAAAATACTCTCCTCCACGGAGCGGTTGGACGCTGGTCAACAGCGTTTGGAACAGCAAGCGGTCTCTAGGGAAGCGGGCAAATCTGTGCGTGTTAATGCAAGAACACGGAGCAGTTAACAGGAAAGCAGGAAAGAAGACCTGATGTATTCTCCACTCCAGTTGGTTCCATTCAAATCAGTTCCCAAGAGTTCCATCATTGCAATTAAATCTCGGGAATGGTCATTTGAATGAACGCTTCCATGTTGGTGAATCCGTTAAAACAAGGGATTGCAAAACAGTGGTGATGCAATCCTCTAGTCATAGTGCATCTTCGCACTCTCAGAAGCGCACACACAAACTTCCAGCAACATCGCTCGTGAAACACAAACAAACACACGCACACACACACACACACGCAGGCGAAGCTGTGAAGAGAGTGGCACAAAACACTGAGCAGATGTTTCACATCTGCGAAACACTTCAGGGAAACAGCCAACCACTGATTTGAAATCCCAGGGGCCAGATCTGCAGAACTCGCACATCCTGGCTCTTTCTGATTGATGTTGTTATTAAAGCTGTGACTGATGCATATAGAGCGTCTCTTCTATACGTCTCTACGTCGGCTGTGTTGGTGTCAATGTGTGAGAGCAATACTCACAGTGATTTTGGTCTCCTTGATCTCCTTCTCCTTATTCTGCCTCCTGGCCGGAGAGGTGGACCCTGGGCTCTGAGGGGAGAGACAGGAGGCATCATCAAAACTGCCCTCCGCATCAAAGCTTTCCTCCATCTCCATTGCTCCGTGCCTTCTCTCTTTCTTTCTCTTGCTGTCTCACTCTTTCTGCACTTTCACGCCACTGCTCTGCCACACCGCTCGAGTCCCGCGCGCAGTCCGACTGCCTGGCTGTGCTGCTGTGGCGAGCGATGCAGAGTGGAGCGTGTGTGTGGTGGGGGACTCAGGGGGAGGGGGGTCGTGGAAGCGTGACGGGGGTGTGAGGGGGAGAGGAACAGGCAGAGAGAGGCAGGGAGGTAACCTAGACTTCAGCCACACTTAACAGGGCACACTGTCAACAGGATAGAGGGTCAATCTCTTTTCTGATGAACAGGTCGGGTTTCACCTCAAAATCAAAAGGAAGGTAAAAAAAGAAAAAGAAAAATGAAATGATAATAAGCTTACAGAGCAAAGCCTGTTTTCAGGACCACTGCCATTTTATTTTTGTAGTAATTTATTAAATAAAAACGGGTCAGATCAACTAACAGCCTGCACCAGCGCGAACCGTGTTTCGGCGTTAAAAGAGTGCTGTCAGGATTTAGGCTACTAAAGATGAAGAAAGGCATGGACAGAGTTATTTTTGAGCCTGAGCTTACTGAATATGTATTTGCAGGAGTTTCCCTTGCAGATGCTAAATTTATGTGAGGATAGTATTAAAATGAAACATGCAACGTGATTTACTTAGGTTAGTGCTTGTCAAATTACTGATATTTGCGCCATTATTTAATGCCCCGAAAAGCATGTCTTAGAGTAGGGGGTAATTTGCGCTGCTTTTGGTAAATTGTGCTGGTCATTATAGAAATGATCTGGCTGCATCTTTGTTTATTAATGTGCACATTGTCAGTAAATCACACGCAGAATTTTCCTTCCATCTGAGATATTATGGAACCGTGCTCTAATGTTATTTTGCCATGTTTCGTAAATCTGGCCTCTACACTTTACTGTTTTTCCCCTACAGAAAAGTAATTCAGGGTAAATGTTTCAGAAACAAACAAGCAAACAAATAAAATATCTCCCAAAATGCAGTTTATGTTCTTATAAAATATAAAAACAAATATAACTTGACTTTTTTTCTCTCTCGTTTTTGGAGTAAAATACTGGTTAGACGTTTCTTTGTAGAACTCACTCAAGAGAACAGGAAGACAACAAGGAACATCTATAAAGAACTGCATATGCCTGAGAAAGATCGTAGAGATCGGCTGAGAAACAGCTCTTCAGCATGCTGTTATGCGGTTGCTAGGGTGTTCTGAGTGGTTGCTATGCAGTTGCTTACTGGTCCAAGTCAAAGGAGCCCACCCCCAGTCCCTATGATATTCTGGTCTTGAGATATCAAGACTCGGTTCCCTCCTTCAAGTCTGGGATTTTTAACCCGCTTAATTGTTCTGCTGGTGTAAAGTTAGTAAGTGTGATGTCTCAGAAAAGTAATCACACAAATCTTCTATCTATAAGGTATCATGCACAGATGAGCAATGAGCCAAAGTTCGATATCTAGAGCGACAATAATAGTAATTTGTGGCTTATCAAACACTGCTAATTTAAATAACAATATGAACAACTAAAAATAAACCAAAGAGCGTTAAAAATAGGTGAGAACAGAGTGTTAAAACGATGGGAGGCAAATGATTTACTCAAACGGCACCACGCCCCCTTCTTTCTCTACAGCGCTTGTGTGTTTGAGCAGAGAAGAAGGGAGGAGAGAGGAGGAGAGTGAGGGAGGAGGGGTGGAATGGGGCTAATTATCATTGGAGGTACACTGCAAACAACAGCACGCTGTCGGCAGAGACATAGCACATGACCTGCGGAAAACAAAGCCGTGTGTGCGTGTATGAGCTTATCTTTCAGACTGGCTGATGCTTCAAGGTATCTGTATTCATTCTGCATCAGTGTTAGAGCTTCGAGAGAGGTGCGTGTGTGTCCAAGGCTGGAGAACATGAGTGTGTGCATGTGCTTTATTTAAAGCTGCAGACGCAGCATCACCATCCTTGTGTGAGCAGGTGTTAGAGACTGTGTGCTTAGCGTGTAGAAGCAAACATCTCCCAGCATGCATCTAACTACACTGCGTCCCCTCTGTGCTTAACTGTCCTAGCATAGCTCATGTGTTTGCATTATGTGTTGAGCGTCTGTACACCCGTTTACACACACTCCATCTTACCAATAAAAAAGCATGGCCAAAGAGCCAGCATGCACAGCACTAGGAGCTAACGAACATGCAAAACCTGACTTTCTGTCTTACCGTCCTGCAGAACATGTCGGCGCAGGCCCGCAACCTATGGTTCCGTTCCTCGCCGCTCGCCCGGTCCTGTTTGCTAACAGTTCTGCACCCCAGACTCTCCCAGTGTATCTCGTCTTCTCCGCCTAACCCTCCCCGGCTCCACTTAAACCCAACACCTTTCCAATCCTGGCTTACGATCAAACTCTAACCGCGTACGAGGATCCAGAACTGGGCTCTCCATATGGCCTACTCCTTGCTGCTCCTATTTGCTGATGACACAAGCTGCCCTTGTCTGGCTGTTCGTCGATCACGTGGGATAGGGAGGGTTTTACTTGGCCCTGCTTCGCCAGTTTCTTTAACTGTTACTGTTCCCAGATTGGCGCAGATGGCACCAGATTCTACTGACTCATATATTTCTGTCCGAATCCAAGTAGCAATGGAAGACCGAATTATTTGGTATTTGCAAATTATTTGCACTTCACATTGGGAATCATTTCACAGATTTTCCACAGAAAGATTATGGTTATATAATGCCTTATATGATGGTGATACCTCCGAATGAGACTGTACCTGGTTGCTGAGGCTGGTCTTCCTCAGGTACACATCTGGATGCTCGAGCACATGTCCAGAGGCTCCATGAAGCTGACGTCCATTTACTGCAACATAGAGGCAGGAAGTTAGTCTTCCTTAACTTCAAATGCTTCCCATGTACTGTATAAATGTTGGTGTGGCATAATGATAATTTAAGTTCAGACTGATAACCAGAGGGTTACTCTCAGAAAGGGTCCCATAGGATCCACTACTGTACCATTTAGGAGGATGTTTTCTGTAAGTGAACCCTAAGCCAGGAGGTTGTTAAACGGACAGTTCAGCAAAAAATTTAAATTCTGTCATTAATTCCTCACCCTCATGTCGTTTCAAACCCGTAAGACTTTTGTTCATCTTCAGAACACAGATTAAGATATTTTGACAGCAACGCAATTGACTCATTTAAATCCCAGAAAGGTAGTAAGACATTGTAAAAATAATTCATGTGACATCAGTGGTTCAACCTTAATTTTATGAAGCTACGAGAATATGTCTTGTGCACAAAGAAAACTAAAACTGTGACTTTATTTAATGATTTCTTCTCTTCTGTGTCAAACTTTGATGCATGTTCACGACGGAACCATGCATGTGCATTCCTCTGCAATCTGCTGTTGAAAACTAAGCTCAGAACCAATTTGAGAAAGAATCGCGATGCATTCGGAATATCTCAGTCTATGCTGAGTAATTTCTCCATTCGCGATGCATTGATTTATTTTCTCAGTGCATTCAGGTTCTACATCAGAATGCCGGCTCCTGCATAAGCAGCAACACATGAATGTACCATGCTACTTTTGTGAATGCGTTTCAAAGACTGATGCAGAAGAGAAGAAATTGTTGAATAAAATCATTATTTTTGCTGAACAAGGTAGTTGCATTGCTGTCTATGCAGGGTCAGAAAGCTTTCTGATTTCAAAAATATCTTAATTTGTGTTCCTGAAGTTCTTATGGGTTTGGAACAACAGAATTTTCATTTTTTGGGGTGAACTATCTCATTAATTTTTTTTTTCAATGCAAGAAAAACAACAGAGTTATAAAGGTGTGGTCACATTTACTGTACACTTTTCTTGGTTTGAATAGGATCCACACAACTGGGAAATTTTTGTGAGCTTAAACATTTTCACCATGCAAATTTTGCAATGTGTTCAAGCTGTTAATACACAGTGAGTTTGTGAGATTAATCGAACCATTAACTGTAGCAAACAGTAACAAAGTATGTGACTTTTGAACAATCCATTTAAAGGAACTTTCAGACTGCACACATCTGACCACACAGATCGTGGTATTGTTTGTTTTTGCATGCAGCTTGTGAGGAGTGCTGCTCCCGCTGAGAAGCAATGCTGTTATTGGTGGCACAATTGTTGCACGTCATGCCAATAATATGTAAATATTGGTTAAGCTCCCCAACAAACTTAAATGTCTTATAGTTCTAAAAATGATATAAATTCACAATCATTAACATTCTTTGCACAAGTTCCTCTCCAACCCACAGCTCATAATACACTGCTCTAAGTCAGACTGAAGTGCCTGATACTTACACAACATAGGACGTTTTAGACAGCAGTCAATATTTTTATGTCAACAGTTTTATGTATTCATCAGCTTATGTGAGCGCTGACGCATTAACACTGACTTAATAAACTCTTATTGACACCACACTGAAGATAATGTTCCAGATAATGCATTTTGTCCAAGTAGTAATCATATCATTGAATCTGGACCCACGTCTCACAGATGGCCAACAATCAGCTCGCACTAAGGCTGAACAGCCTGTGTGTACGTGTCCACTGACTGTGTCCAGTGGTGAGTGATTATTATGACGAAGGCTGTGGTACAATGCAGTTCTTCTATGAGCTGTCCCTCTCCTTCCCTCAGAGCTGAAGAAACACACAGTCAGAGCATTAATGAGCCGGCCTACCCTGGTATAAGCACTGACATCCAGCCTTTGATACAGTCTCCTGAAACACTGGGAAATTGTTTTTCCTGCTACTTCTCTCACGCCTCAGATTTTTAGCCTATTATCTTGCAACATGTCTACTATTTAAGCCACTGTGTCATGTGCTTCTGTCCAACATGCATTTTCTTTTTCTATATCTTTGTCCATAATGTCCTCTCTCTTCATATGTGTCCACATGTCCTCTTCTTATATGTCTGATCTGTCCCAAAATTTCTCTGTCCATATACTATTTTTGCATCTTTATCGCATACTCCTTCTAGATCATCGTCCACATGTTCTCTCTCTCTTTCTGTACATTTGTCCATAATGTCCTAATCTTTTTGCTTGTGTCCACGTGTCTTCCTCCAACACATCTGTCTACTCTGTCCCCTCCTACCATTTTTGTCCAATTGTCTTTGTCTTTCTCCACATTCTACTCTTTGTACATCCTCCATAACACCTTCCTTCTACATCACTGTTCATCACAATGTCCCCTCGTTTTCTGTACTTTAGTCTGTGATGTCCTTTTTCCTTCACTGGTGTCCACATTGTATTCCTACTGTGTGACTGTGTCCATATGTTCACCCTGTGTCTCTGTCCACCCAGTCTTCACCATGTCTCTGTCCACCCTGTCTTCACCCTGTGTCTCTGTCCACCCTGTCTTCACCCTGTGCCTCTGTCCACCCTGTCTTCACCCTGTGTCTCTGTCCACCCTGTCTTCACCTGTGCCTCTGTCCACCCTGTCTTCACCCTGTGTCTCTGTCCACCCTGTCTTCACCTGTGCCTCTGTCCACCCTGTCTTCACCCTGTGTCTCTGTCCACCCTGTCTTCACCTGTGCCTCTGTCCACCCTGTCTTCACCCTGTGTCTCTGTCCACCCTGTCTTCACCTGTGTTTCTGTCCACCCTGTCTTCACCCTGTGTTTCTGTCCACCCTGTCTTCACCCTGTGTCTCTGTCCACCCTGTCTTCACCTGTGCCTCTGTCCACCCTGTCTTCACCCTGTGTCTCTGTCCACCCTGTCTTCACCTGTGCCTCTGTCCACCCTGTCTTCACCCTGTGTCTCTGTCCACCCTGTCTTCACCTGTGTTTCTGTCCACCCTGTCTTCACCCTGTGTTTCTGTCCACCCTGTCTTCACCTGTGCCTCTGTCCACCCTGTCTTCACCCTGTGTCTCTGTCCACCCTGTCTTCACCTGTGTTTCTCTCCACCCTGTCTTCACCCTGTGTTTCTGTCCACCCTGTCTTCACCTGTGTTTCTCTCCACCCTGTCTTCACCCTGTGTTTCTGTCCACCCTGTCTTCACCTGTGCCTCTGTCCACCCTGTCTTCACCCTGTGTCTCTGTCCACCCTGTCTTCACCTGTGCCTCTGTCCACCCTGTCTTCACCCTGTGCCTCTGTCCACCCTGTCTTCACCTGTGTCTCTGTCCACCCTGTCTTCACCTGTGTTTCTCTCCACCCTGTCTTCACCCTGTGTTTCTGTCCACCCTGTCTTCACCTGTGTTTCTCTCCACCCTGTCTTCACCCTGTGTTTCTGTCCACCCTGTCTTCACCTGTGCCTCTGTCCACCCTGTCTTCACCCTGTGTCTCTGTCCACCCTGTCTTCACCTGTGCCTCTGTCCACCCTGTCTTCACCCTGTGCCTCTGTCCACCCTGTCTTCACCCTGTGTTTCTGTCCACCCTGTCTTCACCCTGTGTCTCTGTCCACACTGCATTCTTTCTACACCTCAATCACATCCTTCTTCCACATCTCTGTCCACCATATCCCTTTTTAACCTCTGTCCACCAGGTCCCCTTCCTATATATTTGTCCTCTGTGAACTAAATGAAAATTTACATTTACAAATGTAACCGTTGTTGTCAAAAGCAGGTAAAGTTATCAGCAAAGCATTGTAATCTCAAATCTTGATTTATAGATCCTAGTACATGATTTAGCATTAGTATTACATTACTGAGGAACAATCGTGAATGTCCACATTTCATTAGGCTGTATCTTAAATATAAGATGCAAACTGTGTTAACTGTGAAAACTGGCCAAACCTCTGTGGACAGGTGTTGACAGCTGGATCTGTGTGTAAATAACGCTTGCTTTAACTGTTTTCCAGTAGTATGCAGCATCTAAATGCAGTATTACAAAAACAAATCCAGTCTTGTTAAGTAATGGTAACCAAACATTGTGATTGAGTTAGATTAATGTAGACAAATGATAACATTGGATTTTTGTATAATGTAAAAAGCACTACTGAATTGACTTGAGATGGGGGGAAAATATATATATTTTTCAAGCCCTATTGCAAATATTACCTGAGTGTTGGTGAAACCCAGAAGCCTTGGGGCTGGTGGTGGATGTGCTTGGCCGTTCCCACGTTGTCTCTAACACAAATACAGGCATTGATATGTTATTTATGATGCCTCACTAGTCTAGGTTACTAGCTTTGTTTGCTTATGTATACTACATTCATGCTAGGACAGTACACATATATTGGCTTTCTGTATTACTGTTTTATCATGAATGACATATAAAAACATAAAACTAAAGCTCCTCTTCAATCAAGAAAAATAATTATTTCTCACAGTCCACATGCAACAGTAGGGGTCAGTTGCTGAATAACGTTGCAAAAGCAATTTTTCTTCTTCACAGTCACGGCTGAAAATTGTTACCATGTTTTTTTTACACAGTCGACACATGTTTCTCGTGAGTCAAGATGGATTTTTTTATGCTAACTCTTGCAAAACAGCATCCTTCATTCCAAGCATTCAAGTCAAAAATGATTTTCCCACACAGAAACATTCTTGTGCAAACACAATTTGCTAATCAGCCTCAGATAGGGCACACACGGCTTCTCAAAGTCACAATTCAAAACTGGGTCTGTTGTGATAGGTTCATAGAGAGAGAGAGTGAAAAAAAAAACAGTTTTAAAAAAAGTAAATACTGTACATCTAAATATGCATAATCAGGAGAACAGATTAAAAAAATCCTACAAGGGGAAAGAAACTGCTATCCTAAGGTTGTATATCTAATTAAATCGTACAGTATTTCCATGTCGTTATAGTATTTATCAAAATCATTGGGTATTTTCACATTTGCTTTTCATGTTAGTCAGTTTGTGGGATGATATTGGGTCTATGCAGTTCATGGTAATGTTACTATTTCAATCTCTGACTTTAAAGATAAGCTACTTTTGTTCAACAAACATTGATTTCGAGTAGCCACTTTATTTCCAGTGTAAATCTGGGTAATGAACCAGCTGAGATCAACCACTATATAGTTCCAGTTCTGAAAGAGACACTTCAAAATTAGTGCAGTAGCCTTCACTAGACTGGACTTCTTTTTCAGCAAAGAGAAACAACGCATAAGCATAGAATAAAAGTGTTTACATTGCAGGAACAGCATCGCTGTACACACAGACCGCCTCTGGACAGTTCTGCCAGTGTTTACAGGGCAGTCATAGCTTAGTGCCAGACTGTTGGAGAATCATGCCAGCTCAGAATGAACAAAAATCCACGGCACATGTTTACAAAAGGCCACTGAACAGCATGGCTGTTTTAAAATAAGATTTAACCTTTCTTACATCAGGTTACTTTGAGAGCAGAAATAAAATCTTGACATCAAATCAAATCCCATCTAAAGTGCTAGTCGCACCAAGAGTTCAAGGTTCGGCTGGATATCTTTGTACCTACACCATTACATGACAATATTGTTTGCAGCAAATATTCAGCCATCGCCTGAACAGGCAGTAGTTTATGTGTTTCTATCTGGTCTATATCCTATATTATATGAATTGTTCTTTGGAATCTGCATTTCTAAATTGATGATAGTTAGCATGACTAAACCGCCACAAATTCAAAATACACTTCAATTACGCTTCAGTGGAAAACAAGAGGTCATTACAGCTTTATGCATCCCAGACAGCGTGCTGGGGTTCGTCGGAAAAGAGAAAGAAGAAAGATGAAAACAGTGTGTGAGCATGTGAGAAAGGACATGAGACTATCAGATTAATCCAGATCAGCCTGATTCGCCCCTCTCCAGATGAATAGGCTATAAAGATGATGGAGAATGCTAATGAAGTTTTCCAGCCTGTGGCGCCGAATGAGGAAGAACTGGGTTCTGTGATTGCACAACAACATACTGAGATACCTTATCAACGTTTCGCATTTTTATCAGGCAACGTGCACATGTAAAAATGAGCCTCTGGCTATATGAATGAATCACTGTGGCATATGAGACTGATACCACAGTAGGGCAGAAAGACCATAAAATGAGATACATCTGTAAAGGGCAACTAAATTATACTTTTATGTTTATGGCCATTCACATCACGTGCACACTGGTCAGTGATGCAATACTTTTATTAAAACTGAGATATTAATTCATGATGATAATACCATTTTTTTGATAACAAGAACCTTAAACTAATACAATGTATTAATCTGATATTTAAAAATGGGTAGCACACAAACAGAAAATAATACTTATCTTAATCTCAATACATTGCCCAAAAGAATATTATATTTCCATGAAGTATCAGTTCATCGGATACAAAAGGACACAAAATAAATGTAATACATTTATAATTTATGCATCTATGACAATAAAGAGTGTTGGTGAATTATTATTATTATTATTATTTGCAATTTATTTTCGCAGGGAATATGCTTGCTCCATTCTCAAGCTTATAAGCCATTCAAAGACTATTTCAGTGTTTAATCGGTTATTTATGGTTATTGCAAAATTTACTAGCAATTCTTGAGTATGTACATATATTTAGTTTCTATATTAGAGATACAGAGAACCTATTTCAAGAAGGGACAAGAAAAGGCTTTGCACAAACATACTGCTCCATAAACATACTGTTCCAGACAGTCAAAACAACTGACATACACAAATACACACATCAGTGATACCTTTAGTGCTTGTGTTGACATAGTATTTCCGTCCCTCAGGTGAAATGTAGCTTTTCCAACCCACAGGAAGAGACACACTCTCGATTTCCTCTGTTGGCATCCTGCAGGAGACTACCGGCTGCTGCTACAGGAACAAGCACCAAAAATACATACAGACATACATACATACATACTTTTCAGGCAATCAAGTCATAAATAGAGTTATGAATTTAATCTGTCAGCATATAAGAAGGACCGTGTGAAACTGAAGGCTGGAGTAATGATGATAAAATATATACAAATAGAAAAAAAGCTATTTTAAATTGTAGAAATATTTTACAATATTGCTGTTTTACTGTATTTTTGATCAAATAAATCCAGATAAATGCAAATAAATGCAGCCTTAGTGAGCATAAAAGACTTCATTATGAACATTTAAAAAGTGTAATGTTTTTTTACATGCATTATATACTTATGCATGTATGCAGAGCTCTGTCATGAAACTCCAGAAAGTCCAGAGTGATGTGTTATAACTCTATCTGATATAATCAGATCATTATTCACATGGTGCAGCCAATTGGTTGAATCTAGTTGCATTAACAACCAATGAGCTTGCAGCTCAACATTCATATATTTGGCTAGAGTTTACAGTAGATGTTGCAGCACTTCAGAAACCCCCCACCTTCCCCAGCTCCACCTGTATCTAATTTTTTTTTTTTTTTTTTTGTGTATTAAGAATTTTTTAATTAATTAACATTAATAGATAAACCAACAAAACATAATTAATACAATAATGCCATGATAGTAACATGGTAACACTCAAAACTATGTTTTTGTTGTTGTTGTTGTTGTTTTTCTTTTAGTTGAATTTGTTAGATTTTTCTTACAGTTGAAAAATACGACCATATGAAACTAAACAAAGTATTCATCTTGTATCACTGTTAAAGCTGAAGCTGTTTAACCGAACAATGGATGGACAATGGTCAGGAAATCTGTTTAAAAAAAGAAAAGAAAATTAGCAATTTTATTTGTGGCACAGAAATTAAATCGTGATTTAAAAAAAATTATTTGACAAAGTGTATTATTTTGGTGTTTGCATCTGGAATAACTGCTCGATTCTGCCTTGAAGTTGTGCCATGAAAAAATTCATAGTATGAGTGTAATGATAAAACAGCAGTGGCTGGAGGTTGCTGGGGCTGTAATGAATCAACTTGCCATC
Organism: Carassius auratus; assembly: GCF_003368295.1. NCBI lineage: Eukaryota > Metazoa > Chordata > Actinopteri > Cypriniformes > Cyprinidae > Carassius > Carassius auratus. The sequence goes on along the minus strand of NC_039270.1, from coordinate 7,539,485 downwards.
TTTCAGCACCGAGCAGAGCACCAGCTCATGGAAAAAAAGGCAAAAAGACATCAAGGGCTAGTAACTGAATAGCACAGGCGATCAAGCATTTTACAGCAGTAGTCATTGAGGATCATTGTGGACTGATTTTTCTTTTGAAGCAAAACATAAAAGAGATTCCACACCCACTCCGTGCACCCTCCATTTTTTCTCTCTGTCTGAACCTCTCTACCTACATCAGTCCCTCCATCTGTCTGCCTCATACTCCATCTGCGAAAGGAAGCACAGAAAGTGGAGGTTTCTCTCCACGAGGCAGCGTTTGATCCGTGCCATTCTGTCACTTTTTAAGATGAATTACAAGCAGTCATTTTAGTGAAACCCAGAAAGCATCCATACTCAAAAGCAAGTTAAACGTATGTAACTAGCCACTAGCTAAAGATTTTTTCCGTGTAACAGTGATTTAAGGATGTCAGATGAGGAATTCAGTGTAGAGAAAGCCCTTGTTCATTCTTAAACTTTGTAATTGAACATCATGATTGTTTAGGGTGATGATTTTTACATTTTCGATGCCAAAACATACAAATGAGGCTAGACTGATACATAAAAACCCACTTAAACGGTGTAGTATTCTTTTATATTATTTATATTCTATTAAAATGATAAATTACAGGTTTCATTTTAGTTTTACTTTAATGTGCTGTTATTGTAATTGTGTCACTTGACATGTTATTGGTTATTTTATTTATTTATTTATATGGGAGGAAGGGCTGTTGTTTGTTTATGTTTCATTTAAAGAAATCGATGTTAAATTATACATTCTATTAATAATTAAATCATTCATAATATATCATAAATTAATATTAATTAATAATTCATTCTATATTTTATTCCAGTTTAGTGTCATTCTTATTTTTTACAGTTAGCAATTTATTTTTATAAATATGTTTAGAATTCATTTCAGCTTTATTTTAATTAACAAAAAATATAATGTATTATGTTTTTTTTATTAACGCTTTTTTAATAATAACCCTGATACAGTGTAATTGTAAGATTACTTAAGTTTTTAATATGAGTAACACACACACACACACACACACACACACACACACACACACACACACACACATATATATATATATATATATATATATATATATATATATATATATATATATATATATATACTTTATAGTATCTGACATTTATACACACTTGTGTGGATTTCCTGTTAAGAAAAACTGTCAATCGCATAAAATTAGCAAAGATCACAATAAAATTACATAATTTATGATCACGAGAGAAAGCAGAATAAAAAAGGTTTGTAAATGTAAAATATAACACAATAATAAATAATAATAATAATAAAATCACTGTGTTAATTTAGTCACATAAAAATGATGAAAAGATTAGAAACCAGAACAATGTTCCAATATTGGCACAGAAATTAGCTTATTCTCTTTTGAACAGGGGCGTTTACTAATTATAAAGTTCAGTTTTGCCATTTCAAATTCAACAAATAGTGCAATTTTTACCCACATCCTATATTTATACTCAACATTGCTGTGGTTTCCAGTGATCGGCAGGCACTAAGCCAAACACTTTATTATAGCAGAAGTCATAAGATGATGTTGCCACTGATATCTAGCCTCAATTGACCAATTGGCTTCTATGGATAGTAATAGCAGAGCTGGAGTCAATGGCATTTAAATGAAACCAATGTTTTTTTTTTTTTTTTTCTGAGCTGTATTCATCAGGGTCTACTTACAGAACCATATTACAAAATGTAAGAGGGGAATTTGCCTTGGCCCAAATCCTAACATCTGATGAGTCCTACTTGTAGAGAAAGCTAATGAACACGACTATAAACAAACCAGACTTCAACTGCCATGTGGGCTTTTTCTGTTCTCCTTCAAGGCAAGAGGGGGATTTAAAGAGACAAGGAGCAAGGTCGACAGCAGGGGCTTGAGAATACAAACACTCTCAAAGATGCAATGGCCCGGTCTGAAATTTGAATTCTTTTAGTTTTGACAGCTCTTCATTAAAGAACATGCAGAAATGACGGGAAACATGTGAACACAATCCTAGAGGCAGACACAAAGAGGAGAATTCACATTTACTTCCACATTCTATTTGCGTTGTTTTAGCACCTAACTCATGTCAGGAAAAACATAAGCTAGGTAAAGGTGCAAACATGGCCAAAAAAATGATGATCTGAACTATTAAAGGCACACTCCATTTATGTATTATTTTTTAAATGGAGTTTAACAGTTGAGTTTTACCATTTTCGAATCCATTCAGCCAATCTCTGGGTCTGGTTGTAGCACTTTTAGCTAAGCTTAGCATAGATTATTGAATCTGATTAGACCGTGAGCATCTCACTCAGAAATGTGAGTCCCCATCTAGTTTGTGTGGTTGCAGTAATAGCAGAGTTGGTGGGGACTATTTTCAGGTGGTGCGTAATATCACTGCGCCTGCTGCACCCATGGTACGGAACAATGTTCCTTGATTATTACGCCGGGGTGAAAGTATAGTGCCATATCAGCCTAGAAAATCACAACTTCTCTTTTTTGTCGGTCTTAGTACATGATGTAACTACAGAAGAGTCATGTTTTACATAGGGAAAATCTAAAAAACTAAAAACACACTGCTAAGCTAAGCTAAAAATCCTACCGCAAGAACCAGAGATCGGCTGAATGGATTTTAAAACAGAAAAACTCAACTGTTTAACATTAGGGGAGTTGGAAAATTTGCCTTTAAAAAAAAAAAAAAAAGTGGAGTGTTCCTTTAAATTACCATCTTGCAGGTCAGTTGAGAGTAGCATACTACTGCAATCTGACATACTTTACTGTGACTGGACATGATTAATTGAAAAGTACACTATCTATTGAGTATTATTTAAAGAACCTAATATTCCAGATACAATACAAGTTAAAGGTGATGCACTGAAATTTTAGAAGCTAAAAATATTTGGCCATAACAATGGCATTTAGTGGCAGTGACATTTATTTGACACTTCTTTAATGATAAAGTATATATTTTATGCACAATACATGGATAAATGAAAGAGGACACACTTTGCTGGGACTAGAGTAGACTACAGTATGCAAGAGAAGCAAATTTCTTCAGCTGAAATACCAAGGCACATCTCATTGCATCTTATTTACTATGACTAATTGACAGATGATTCTTTTATCACATGAAAATGCCCTGAACAGCACAAATAGTTCAATTGCTTAATCATCCAAACCAAACTTTATTCTGTGTTTCAGCTTTCAGCTAAATGAAAACTTGGTGTTTCTGTAATTAATTTCTGTGCATCCCCACAGGATAAGTGTAGATAACAGGAATTTTGGCTGAATGTTGAGACTTCTCATAAATCTGTGTGACTATTCTGCCACATTGTGTTTTGCATTTTCTTTCATTTATAAGTAATATGAGTGCACTGTCTTTGTATATCTAAAGTCTTGCTTAAAGGCTGCGTTCATGTACACATTTGCATAATGCCTGTCTACTGGTTGCTTCAAAGAACAGTTAGGTAAGCAATGTCGACAAACTTTTTATGTGTTTTTTATGTTCATTTGCACGACAACAGGGTTTTGGGAGTTTTAAAAACAGGTTTCAAAGAGCATGTTTTTAAAAGATTACCGTTGTCATCCCTGTGTAAATTTGTGAAAAAAGGTGATGTCATGTGCATGCATTACTTGTTCGCATTGTGTTTCTTTACTTTACAAAGTGATATCGCCAACTACTGGTCTGGCATGCACAATACAGCATTTTTAGTTGCTTTTACAGGCCAGTGTGAATGGGGATTGTTTTGACAACATTGTCATCTTTTTTACGTTCTCGTGTAAGCATATTATAAAATTGACTGTGTCAGGCAGTGGGTGAAGAAATGTCTAGTATGAGCAGAAGTTTTATATCTAATTTTATAACTTTGTTGCCATGATAATGTAACATCTAAAACCCTAACTCAACTGTATCAAAGGCAAGGAAATTCTACACAGAACTTAAAGTAATGAACGCAAGTAGTTTCATAAAATGTTGCATTACTGCTTATTTACTGCAAAATTATAAGTAACCTTGAATACGTGTCAAATTCCAAATGATTGGTCTTAATCCAGAATATTAATTTAGGTGACATGCAGATGTGAATACTACATATGACTACTACTCTCTTCTAATCAAATAGCAAAAAGCTCTTACCATACTTCTCCAATCAAGCCTTTCCCAGAGATATGAAAAGAAGTCTACTTAATTAAGAAAATGCAGTCCTGTACACATCTAAGATCAGTCCAAGTGACTCAGGAGAGGCAGCCAAACTTCTCGAACATGCAACTTCTCACTCCTTCATGCATCAAATGACCCATATCGCAGGGTCAGCGCCAGAGACATGGAAAGAATGAACTAGCATGTCACTTAGCTCATCTTTTCTCACATTTCCCCAAAAAGGGCCAGAGGAAAAAATGTCTTGCTCTGGTTTCTGGGATAGAGTGATTTCTTAAAGCCTTTGTTTGGGAGTTCCAGATGTAAGAGACTTAAGAGAGACTAGTGCCGTAATCTGGCTGTTCTCTGAGGGCTGAGCAGCAGCACAATGTCTGACACTGTGTGGATGGACCCATAGCTCTCTCTTAAACAACAAGGCCTGTTTTGTACTGTCAAACTCTCCTTTTCTACTAAATCAAATTGACCCTTGTGTGCAGAGCATGCTGCCCATGCGGTCCCTCACTTCCTGCTTTAATGACACTCTCAAACCGAGCTAGAAGTGCTCTACTGTTCTTGCGACTGACAAGACGGATCGCTGAAAGGCAAGGAAGTGAAGGAGACAGAAGACAGAATGCTGTCTTGAGACTGCAGCCTAAATGGGGTACTTTGAAGGAAAGTTTTCCTGCAAAAACTCAAGTCCACTTGCTGGCAGGAAATCTGACACATCCTTGGATGGAACAGAAGTCTCAAGGAAATAAATTCGACAACTATCTTTGTAATTGCATGACCACCGACCACTAAACAGAACTTTCTCATGGTTCCTTCCTGAAATAACATGTAGGAGAAGGCCAAACAACTCATTTAAAACAAATATGCTGTGCAGTTGAAGACTAAGTGATACTTACAAGTTACTAATTCTAATATTCTTAAATATGGAGGTTTTCCACCCTTATGCATATGCGAATCAAAATGACTAGATACATATTCTTTTGTCTGTTTTCTTTATGAATACTTGATTTGTCAATAATTATAAATGCCACAGACCATTTAGATGACGATAAAACCTCCCTTTGAGGACATCCAGAGAGAGACTTGCTTGGAAAAATGATTCAGAAAATAAATATTTTATTTTTTAGGGGTAGGATTATGATTTGGGCTTATAGTAAGTATAATTAGATTTATGTAACAGTGGAAGGAGTCTATGGTCATTTAGATAGAGAGAGAGAGAGAGAGAGAGAGAGAGAGAGAGAGAGTGTGTGTGTGTGTGTGTGTGTGTGTGTGTGTGTGTGTGTGATACCAGGTTGCTCCAGGCAGGATGTTTCTGTGATAGGTTTAGTGGAAACCACATCTGTTAAATGAGTATGCTATTTATTTTTCAACTACAGTAAATATAAAACCGAATATGGACATGATATTTAACACTGCCTATATGACTACATAAATAGACAACAGATGAAAAATAAAAATCTATTTTTACTCACATATGGAAGCTTGTTAATAATACACTCCCTTATAAATGTATGCATAAAACATTAGTGAATACATTGGCAACAAAGCAAGCATGCAGGGTCATTCAGCATTATTAATATAGTATTAAAGTTTTTATTTATATTCTAAATATTATTTACTTTGAAACTTTATTTAGATAGTTGCCAAGGCGCATATATATATATATATATATATATATATATATATATATATATATATATATATATATATATATATATATATATATATATGCACCTTGGCAACTATCTAAATAAAGTTAATTGGAATCTGCAGGCTCACTTTCTTTTTCCTCCATTTTTTTTAAGAGCAATGCTTATCAATACTTGATGGATGGAACCAAATCTGCAGATCTTATTTACAATATGCAAGAAGTCATGTCACTACTTCTGTTTCATCACGAATTTAATAGCACTAGCGCACTAGTCAAACATCTGCTACAATAAGCTACCTGTGATTTTAAATGTTGCATGCAGCAAATCAGTTTTTGCCTGAAGACAGATATTTCTTGGCATCAATGAAGAAAGATGCGTTTTGGTGCCAGATGGTGTACTTACGACATTGACCAGCAGGGGCTCACTGGCCCATACTAACCAGCCAAACCTTGACCCTTGAATTGATCACAAATAAACAGAACTGCATTCACATTAATTCCTGGTCTGAATGGAGATGAACAACAGCTGCAAGAATCTGTGGTGCATGACACATCAGCAACTTCTCTTTAGTTAAATAAACCTATCTGTGGGCAGAAAACACCCACTGATCGTGGGGGCACTGTGCACTGTAAACCACATTATTAAAGACTAAGAACAGAGTCAATAAACACTGTACAGATCAAACACACGCAGAATTATGGCAGTGCCCTTACAATACAACACTCTCTAGGGTTCACAGAGCAGCTGTGCAGATACATGCAGTTCATGAGGTGACAAAAAAAGCACAGTTCATTTAACACAAGTGATTGAACGCATACAGATATCTACAGTAAGTATCAGACATTGTCAGGTATATCTTCTCAAGTTCTCCTCTGCTTTGGTGAGTCAGTAAAGCTGAAGGAATGACAGGAATCTTGACAAATTTGTGCGCTTCAATCTCCATTACAAACAAACCAGAAAGGATTTTACTGTCACTTGGTACACGGTTGTGGGCCAACAAAGCCGATGTAAACAGATAATGATAAATAAATAATAATTTGACTTAATAATTAGTAATAATAATTAATTAGTAATAATAATTAATAAGTTTTTATCTAAATATTTAGCATGGTTGTTGCAGAAATTAGATTTAAGTGACTTTATCAATGATATTTAAAAAGCATACAACAATAAGTAACATTTACTATGTTAAAGCTGCAGTCCGTTACTCTTTTTGGTTAAAAAATGAAATCAATATTTGAGCGAGTAACCAACCCGTGTTCAAAACTATTGCCTTACTTTACATTACTCCACGTCTGTAAACATAAAGAAGTTGTGTTACGACTGGGAACACAGGAACACAGGAACACAGGAGACGAGAGATCCAAAAGCAGTGTGGGTTTTAATTGGTAATCCAAAATCAGAATCCAACAAGCAGGGGGTCAAAACCAAAAATCAATCCAAAACAAACAAACAGGAACAGGAACTAGAAACTAGGAACGCGAGGAAACTGGGTGATGGAAAGTAAGGATTCTATGAAAACAAACAGAAAAGGACTGGATTATATAGGCAGGGTAATGACTATGAAGTGAAGACACCTGAGTGTAATTAACAGGAGTGCAATTACTGTGATGAAGGGACAAGGCTTTGTGGGAATTGTAGTGCCTGCGGTGAGGTGCCTATGGGGAAGTCAGACCACTAGTGGAGAACCAGGGAATCACAGACCAGACACCGTGACATTACCCCTTCCTCTACGGAACAGCTAACAGATGCTCCACCCAAACAGACCAAGGAACACAGAGACCAGGAAGGAGGTGGACCAGCGGAGGACCAGTGGGAGGGACGGAAGGCCAGGTCCATAGAGGGAAACAGAGAGAAAACAAAAAACAAAACAACAACAAAACACAAGGCCAAGAGAGAACAGAAAGTTCAGTGGCCCAGGGCCGAACCGACAGGGCAGGAATCCAGGGTGGAGCAAGGTGGAATTGGAGCCATGCGGTCGAGATAGAAACCCACCAGGGCGGCGCAGGAGACAACCACATCTGTGCGGTCGAGACAGAAGCCCACCAGGGCGGCGCAGAAGACCACCACATCCGTGCTGTCGAGACAGGGGCCCACCAGGGCGGCGCAGGAGACCACCACATCTGTGCGGTCGAGACAGAAGCCCACCAGGGCGGCGCAGAAGACCACCACAGCCGTGTGGTCGAGACAGAAGCCCACCAGGGCGGCGCAGGAGACCACCACATCTGTGCGGTCGAGACAGATGTCCACCAGGGCGGCGCAAAAGACCACCACATCCGTGCTGTCGAGACAGGGGCCCACCAGGGCGGCGCAGAAGACCACCACAGTCGTGCGGTCAAGACAGAAGTCCACCAGGGCGGCGCAGAAGACCACCACATCCGTGCTGTCGAGACAGGGGCCCACCAGGGCGGCGCAGAAGACCACCACAGTCGTGCGGTCGAGACAGAAGTCCACCAGGGCGGCGCAGAAAACCAACCACAGCCGTGCGGTCGAGACAGAAGCCCACCAGGGCGGCGCAGGAGACCAACCACAGCCGTGCTGTCGAGACAGGTGCCCACCAGGGCGGCGCAGAAGACCACCACAGTCGTGCGGTCGAGACAGAAGTCCACCAGGGCGGCGCAGAAGACCACCACAGTCGTGCGGTCGAGACAGAAGTCCACCAGGGCGGCGCAGAAGACCACCACATCCGTGCTGTCGAGACAGGGGCCCACCAGGGCGGCGCAGAAGACCACCACAGTCGTGCGGTCAAGACAGAAGTCCACCAGGGCGGCGCAGAAGACCACCACAGTCGTGCGGTCAAGACAGAAGTCCACCAGGGCGGCGCAGAAGACCACCACATCCGTGCTGTCGAGACAGGGGCCCACCAGGGCGGCGCAGAAGACCACCACAGTCGTGCGGTCGAGACAGAAGTCCACCAGGGCGGCGCAGGAGACAACCACATCTGTGCGGTCAAGACAGAAGTCCACCAGGGCGGCGCAGAAGACCACCACATCCGTGCTGTCGAGACAGGGGCCCACCAGGGCGGCGCAGAAGACCACCACAGTCGTGCGGTCAAGACAGAAGTCCACCAGGGCGGCGCAGAAGACCACCACATCCGTGCTGTCGAGACAGGGGCCCACCAGGGCGGCGCAGAAGACCACCACAGTCGTGCGGTCGAGACAGAAGTCCACCAGGGCGGCGCAGAAAACCAACCACAGCCGTGCGGTCGAGACAGAAGCCCACCAGGGCGGCGCAGGAGTCCAACCACAGCCGTGCGGTCGAGACAGAAGCCCACCAGGGCGGCGCAGGAGACCACCACAGTCGTGCGGTCGAGACAGAAGTCCACCAGGGCGGCGCAGAAGACCACCACATCCGTGCTGTCGAGACAGGGGCCCACCAGGGCGGCGCAGGAGACCACCACATCTCTGCGGTCGAGACAGAAGTCCACCAGGGCGGCGCAGAAGACCACCACATCCGTGCTGTCGAGACAGGGGCCCACCAGGGCGGCCCAGAAGACCACCACAGTCGTGCGGTCGAGACAGAAGTCCACCAGGGCAGCGCAGAAGACCACCACAGTCGTGCGGTCGAGACAGAAGTTCACCAGGGCGGCGCAGAAGACCACCACATCCTGGTCGAGACAGGGGCCCACCAGGGCGGCGCAGAAAACCACCACAGTGGGATCGATGACACAGGAGAGCAAGTCTGGATAGGCAAGTCTGAAACAGAGAACATGAACAGGTTAAGGGTGGCCTCCGTGGCCACGACAGGATCAGTCGAGCGCTCAGAGAGTTCGGCTGAGACGTGGCGAGGCTCTGGAAGTTCTGCAGAGGCGAGGAGAGATTCTGGTGGATCAGTGGTGTTTAGACTGGATTCAGGAAGATCAATGGTGACTTGCCTTTGCCCATGAAGAACACTGTGGTAGTGCTTAACTCATGAGTGTCAATGGTGACCTGACCCGACTCTGGAGTGTCAACGGTGACCTGACCCGACTCTGGATTGTCAACGGTGACCTGACCCGTCTCTGGAGTGTCAACGGTGACCTGACCCTACTCTGGAGTGTCAACGGTGACCTGACCCGACTCTGGAGTGTCAACGGTGACCTGACCCTACTCTGGAGTGTCAACGGTGACCTGACCCGACTCTGGAGTGTCAACGGTGACCTGACCCTACTCTGACCCGAGTGTCTGACCCGAGTGTCAACGGTGACCTGACCCGACTCTGGAGGATCAATGGGAACCTGACTCGACTCTGGAGGATCAACTGGAACCTGACTCGACTCTGGAGGATCAACGGGAACCTGACTCGACTCTGGAGGATCAATGGGAACCTGACTCGACTCTGGAGGATCAATGGGAACCTGACTCGACTCTGGAGGATCAACGGGAACCTGACTCGACTCTGGAGGATCAACGGGAACCTGACTCGACTCTGGAGGGTCAACTGTGGCTGTCATCTTGTGCCATGACTCTGGACCGGTACCAGGGAGGGGGTGTAATAATCTGGCAGGGGTCAGAATTGGGCACAATACCACTGCACAATCCAAGCAAGTAATATTATTCTGCAAACATCTACAATTGCAGGCTTTCAAACAGAGATGGTGACAAAGAGGCATAATTTACGGACTGCAGCTTTAAATAATCCATTTGGCTCCAAAAGAATTGCTCTGTATATTGTGCTCTCTAGAGAGAAATGCAGAACATTAATTTCATCAGGCAGTTGATATCAGTGGAGGAGCAAAACTACTAGATGGGCATAAAAAAATTATTTAAAAGGAAAATACAAAATATTGTGTGTGGAAAAAAATACATCTGAAATACTGCTCATCCTTGAGCACATACATTCATTTTTGTTTGACATTTAAGTGACCCTTATGAATGATTTAATCAATTATATTAACCTCTCTATATGTTCGTGAATTTAACTGGTGAAACAACCATTTTCAGTTCCTTATATGAGGTGTATGATGGTAAAAAGTTCTTCAAACTCATGACATACTCTTAAAAAAAAATATGGGAATTTGGTGTAACGACATATAAAGAGATACGTGATACATAATTATTATGTGAAGCCACAGACAGTCTGTGATGGATTGAACGTAACACCTCAATGGCTAAAATGTCTTATTTTGTCGACTGCAGTGAACACCATTAGATGGTTGAACATATTTGCATTTTATATTTCATGTCTTTTTTTAATGTATATATGTGTCAAGAATGTGCATTCATTTATTTGTTGGTTTTTGCTTTATTTTTGGTTCTTCACATGGCAACAGTTAGCTTCTCTATCAGTCACAATATATTGAATGTGTTACTGTGGATGCAACAACATCCTGTAAATCTTGGCACTGACAAATGGTTGCGGCAAGTCTGAGACTACACGGCTGTATTGAGAAGTCATGCGATTAATTAGCCTGAAACAATAGACTTCCTGTATCGTTTCTCCCCACAAAGCTTAGTCAAAGCTGCCCCTGCTGCAGAATCACCTTACCGTGACATTGTACTCTGAAGAAAACGTGGCCACAGTTTTAATTAACACAATCATAATTAAAAGTGAGAACAGCCCCACTGATTAATGCCAGGTGACTAAATTAGACATGATAAGATGATGATGCTGGAAAGCACTGTTGTGTACTTGTGGGCTCCATTTCAGTGCAGCGAGGGTAAAACAGCGGTGTCAAAAAGGAGACACAGCAAACAATCCTCTGTCAGTCACCCCTTTAGAGTTCTTTGTGTGGGCAGCCTTCTGCACTTGGGTAATTTGCTACAATTGTGTGCGTGTCAAGTGAGTCAACGAAAAGCTGATTGGTTACTATTGTTCAGTACATTACATTTTTTGTTTAATCAGGCACTTTGAAATGAAGATACCAACAGAAAAGTTAAGAACGTGAGTCACAAGCATGCAAATTTGAGAAAAACAAGAAGCTATTTTTGCCATTTCAGGGCTAGTACTGTACTAACCCTATCCCGTAACTGTTGGAATATAATGAAACAGAGATAGCTAAAGTTAAAAGATTTTACCAGCAGATTCACCAGCTGTGTAAAAATAAAATGATGCTGCAAGCTTTCCAAAACTCTTTTTACACCCCTCTAATTTGGCTCCAAATGTAAAACAACATTTTGACCCCACTCTACAAAATAGTGGGTTACTCGGTAAATATCCCTGACTTTTAATATTTTGGCTTTCATCACTGTGCATGCTTATCTTTCTTCAGATGAAAATATTAAAATATATATTCATAAATTTGAGCCAGGGAGCTCTGGTTGAGTTGACACTGCTGACCCAACTAGAATTAACTAACATGGTAATGCATATAATCTTGTTCACGTATGTATTTTTATTTAAAATTATTTTATACATGTATTTAATCAGACATTTATCAAAAAAAATAAATAATAATAATAATAATAATAATATACAGTCAGCATCTACAAGTTGACAGGGATCATGAATGTGAAGATGAAGGTGATAATACAAATGCAGTTATCTCTCATTTTGAAAACAATATTTTATTCATTTGATCTTTTTCTTCACACCGATAGCTTGTTCTCATAATATTGAACATTTACATATTATCTGGACTCTGGAGAAAAGTGAGGAGTCTTTAAGTGAACGTGTTGTGGAGCTGGGAACTGCTGGCTGTGCTGTATGTGTGGCGGTAAATGATTCCACGTGGGTGTAATTCACCACGTTCTCTGGCTAGATGCAGTCTTGATTATTAATATGAGTGATACATTATGAAGCTCTAGAATATTTAATGGAATTTGAATCATTCTGGGTGTGATATATTGCTTTTCAAACACAACTGCACATGAACTTATATTTGCTTCTGTTTCAGCTGACTAAAGTTGTTCAAGTAGATATGGGAAGATATATAAAGTGGAAGTTTCCAAGCTTATCTTTCCTAAGTTTCTACCTCATACAATGCCCAACGGACAGCTAGCAGACCATCTGTGCTGTTCTACATAAATCTGAATGTTTGTGGCATGGGTTTTTGAAAGACATTGAGTTTTAGCAAGCCAACTTTGAAAAGAACTCTATATTTTGCTTTTTGTTCAATGTTACATTTATTATGTTCATTATTACTTTTGGACAACTGGAATTCATGACCACAGAGTCTATTTTCTCCACTAATTTCTACAATAATTAGTCAATTATTGTGTCGTTAAGGATTTCTGGATGTTATTTTTTGTCTTGTTTTATTGTTGTGATTATGTTTTCATGATTATTTTACTTCCTTTTAAAGCACTTTGAATTACCATTGAAGTGTGCTCTATAAATAAACTTGCCTTGAAAATGCTGACTCTCTAAGACTATCTAGACCCTGCTTTTCTCTTTACCCTCTGATATACCTGGGATCTTCTTCCCATTCATTCATGAATACTTATGCATTTGCAAAATATCATGAATAATTCATTATCCTTGATTCATAAGAAAACCAGAAAAAGTTGGTGTCTAATCTGAGAAGCAGCAGTCTATAAATGTGCTGTTCTCATTTCATGCAGATACAAACAGAAGTATGTTTCACCTTATCTAACCCATATGACGTCTTAAATTAATAGTCCTATCAGACAAGATACACAAGAAGAAAGCTGCAGACAAATTGCTTCACTTTACTGATATAGATCACACTTCAAAAAGTTGGGACGCATACAAAGGCAACATTTGGGATATATAAAGATAACATCAACTTAAACTGTTTTAATGGTAAGCTACAATTCAACATTCTTGAGGTTTTATGTGCAGTATTTTTTCCTACATTTTTGGTAAAAGAGTTAATCAAAATAACACATTATTTCACTAATGAACAGTAATATATATATATATATATATATATTCATTTATTTTCTTTTTAATTTTTTTAATTTTTATATATTATATTAGTTAATTAATAATAATTATTTAATTTCATTTCTAAGGTATCCCATAGAGAAAAGGGCTACAAGAAACACATCAGCAGATGTTAACAATGACAAATGACAAATGTTCTTTTCTTTTTTTTGTAAAAAGCCTGAATAAAATATGTTTGGCAGAACCATCAAATGTCATAATAAATATAGCCATTTCCCCAAGTCTCAAGCATAGTCCCTATAGAGGTCCAGATCCAAAGTGGCTGACTGAAAAATACTATGTTTTCCTCTCTGTGAAAATATAAAATGTGTCTGCTCAGCATTTTTACCTCTGTGTAATCTGTTTGATATGTGCAAGAACTGCAAAAAAATCTGGGTTGCATAATAATGAATACTTTCTTTGTATGTTTGCGAAGGATCGTGCAAATTTGTTTATGTCTGATGACACTCTGCAAAGTAACCATTAAAACACTGTAAATGTGGTTCTGATTTTCATTTTATTACTGCTTTTAATTATTAATTGAATTGTTACAAAAAAAAAAAAACAGGGCAAGGAAATGAGACGTGGTGATAACTGATGACAATTATGATTGTTTGTCATGTGTTTCAGTTGCTTGAATAATGTGTAAGTCATTGTGTACAGTAAGTATGGATTTTAAATATGTAATGCATTTTAAATAATCACATTGATCAAATTAGAAACATCATGCAAACAGTGTTCTGGAGACAAGTTTGTCACTGTCAGTTTAAAATATAAAATAACTTGAAAATATAAAATATTTAAAGTGGGCTGAAATGACTGAGCAAAAGCATTAGATTGTGTTATTTTGTTTTCTAATATACTAACAAGTTGAATAAAACATACACTTTGAACTTGATTAAATCATGACCAAATCTAGTTATTTTAGTATTTATCAGCCCTGCTGTCCAAGAGCAAAACGGAAGTAAAACCCCATTTATTTTCTCTTTAGAGATGATCGATGAATGCCTTTGCTAAGCAAGTTACACACATACAGTAAGTGTGCTTTGGAAAAGAAAAAGTTTCTGTGAAAAACTACACTGCCCACAATCCTAAGAGACCTGCCAATCAGAGAGGTCGCTGTTGCTATGGAAACAGGAAAAGTGCCAAAAGAACTCAGAAGTGAACGCCCACTCCCACAAACCACAATATCGTCAATATCACTCCATTTTCAGACAAACCACCTTCATAAATATGACCGATAGTTTTGCGATAAACATATGGTATCTGACACTTAAATAGTCAATAGATCTATACTACAAATATTTCAGATCGGTTCAATTACAATTACCTGACTGTGATTTGCAGTGCATCAGTGGAATAAGCAGTTTAATTAAAGTTTTTATTAAGTCTTATATATTTTTTAGATTTTAAATTATTTCTAGACATGCTTATGGAGAAAAAAAAACCTTCTAAATTGCTGTCAGTTTGCCTTTCAAGAGTGAGTGAGAAGAGACTATAGGATCTCTACACATGACTCTATTTCACACAGCTCTACTTTGATTAGAATTTTTATTTAAAATACAATCCTATATGACGTTAACATCAATAGTCACATGACATATCAAACTGTTTCTGCTTTCACCTCCTGCAATGTTAGCATTAAATGGTTTAGCCTGTATACTTAGAAAATATGTCACTACTAGAACTTTTCCAGACATGCTGCTTTCATTACTACTTTTAAGTGAAGACACGTGGACTATGAATCCTTTACTCCATTCGGTTTTCTTGCCCCTGTTTACAAATAGGAAAAATATTTTATTCTTCTTAATCTCCCACAGCTTTCCATCCCACAGTGCAGTGCATATCATGAAAAGCAACTGGTGGGGACTCACCAAACAGCTCAAGAGATCCAAACAGACCTTTACTCCTAGATCCCGGTTCCTCATCTTGTTGACCTGAGACTCAGCCATGTCTGCTCTCTCCTCGGCCTGTTCAAGCTCATGCTGGGCCTTCCTCCACTGCGTTAGACAGACATTGGCTTGTTCCTCCTATTAAAGCACATATTACATGCATCTACTCACTGAGTTTTACAGATTTGAGCGTTTATAAAGTCAGATGGGTGTATTTTGATTTACCCCTGCTTGTCTCCTGTAGGCTTGATGTTTATCTGAAGATTATTTACTAGATCCTGAAGTATGTTAAAGGGGGGGTGAAATGCTATTTCATGCATACTGAGTTTTTTACACTGTTAAAGAGTTGGATTCCCATGCTAAACATGGACAAAGTTTCAAAAATTAAGTTGTACGTTTGAAGTATGGGTCTGTGTGACGTTAGATGGAGCGGAATTTCCTTATATGGGTCTTAAGGCACTTCTGCCGGAAGAGCGCGCGCTCCCATATAGCAGAGCACTGAGAGGCTGAGCACAGACATTGATTCACTGATCAGAGCGAGAGACCGAATTGTCACAAAAGAAGTGTGTTTTTGGTTGCCAGGGCAAGACAACCCTGCACAGATTACCAAAAAAAAACAGCATTAAGGGACCAGTGGATGGAGTTTATTTTTACAGAGCATCAACGGAGTTGTGCAAGTGTTTTTGTTTGTTCCCTGCATTTCGGATTGCACATCGTTTATTTCTTAAGGATAATGCAGTCCCAACGAAAAAGGGTCATGATCGTGTGTTGGAACCGCAGGCGGTGAGTAAAACGGCTTCAAATATCTCTGTGTTGTTAACTTAGCTATCGGCGCGTAAGAACATCAAGTAAACAACATGCGATGTTGTCATCAAACTGCACTTTCCACATGTAACGTTACAGCTTAAAAAAGACGACATAAAGTGGAACTTATGGGCCTTTCTGTATGCGCTGCGCTATAAAACCCATTCATCTCAATGGCTTGCGCCACGCAAGGAAGTTTTGTTGCTGCGTCGACAAAAGCGCAAGCGCAGCGGTGCGCATCATTTGCGTGCTTGCGCGCGCACCGCGGTCAAAGTTCAAAATAGTTCAACTTTTGCCGCTGCGCTCTGTGACGATTACCAGCACGACCAATAGAAACGGGGGATCCCGGATCCAAACAAGCACGGAAACAAAATGGATGAACGGCTAGTACTGTGTGTGTAAGAATTTCCTGAGCTGTACGATACAAGTTTGAGGTCGTACCCACAGCCTCTTCTTCCTTGCCTCTCTCTTAATTCTCATCAGCAGGACTAGCGCTATCGCTCGCTTCTTACAACAGGACAGATACATGTTTGCTGCTGACCGAAAGGAGGAACAAAAACAGACTTTGAAAAAGCTCCCCTGCTAAAAGTTTTTTAAAACTCCGCCTACGCCATATCGCAGGGCAGCGCAAATTCGCTTTGTATCTGAATGGCAACGCTGAACCCAGCGGTAAGCGCCGCGCATACCGCGTCCTGTGTGAAAGGCCCATTAGTCATTTTCCAAAACCTCTAAGCAAATATATACAGTTTCAGTACATACCACATAGAGCCGTCCTGCTGTAGTCGTTGCTGCTGCTGCTCTCGTTCAGTTTCAGCCTCTGGATCTGATTCTGGATCATAAATAAACGGCTGAATCTGACTTTTAGCCATGGTTTGTTTTGGATGATGTTTTTGTCCTCACGGTAATGTCACAGCTTCCAAACGCTCTCAACTCAAAAGCCTACTGGCGCTCGTGATTCTTTAGCTCCGCCCACACGTCACGCCTCCAGCCGGTCGTGTTTTTCCGGGAATCTGTACAGACTATCTTTCTCTTATGAATATAATAAAACTAAAGACTTTTTGGAGTTATGAAGGATGCAGTACTACTCTATAGGTACTCAAGATTAACTGTCTTCTTGTCCTCCTCAGACTACATAAAAACAATATTGTCACTTATTTATCTACTGAGCAACTAGCAGTTCAGATGTCTACTGCATACCTGGTAGCGCCTTTGATAGCATCAGCTCTATGCTTTTGTTCAGCATCCAGCTCATCCTGGACAATAAGTAACAATGTAGTACAGAAAACATTTATATGATCCATGTGTTTGTTTTAACAAAACACCTACGAACCCTGGATTCCAGTGTCAGGAGTTGTTTCTTCCCACCCTTCAGGGCTAAGCTTTAAATAAAGTATATAAAGTATATAAAGCTGTGTCTGATTCTATGGGTGAACAATTGTAGTTGAAAAATAAAAGCACCTCTTCATCTATTAGATCTATCCATATATTAGAAGTATAGCAGTTAGAATAAGTAGATGACTACTTACATCAGTTATGGTACCAGGACAATCTACATGAACTTCATCTCAAAACTTCATCCACTAACTTCTAAGCCATGGCCCAAACGACAGTCACTATCAAATGATGTCAAGTCATCTTAAGTTGTCCTTGAAGGTTTTGAACAAAGTCGTGTAGCGACTCAATGCAATTTTGTAAGAAAAATATCCATGTTCAAAACGTGATAATCACTGTAATGTAGCTTGAGCCCACAGTTGTACACAGAAGCAGCTCCGGATGGATGATGTATGAGGTCGGAGGTGAGTCTCGTGAATACCAATGTTTGTTAACAGGAGCAGAGTAAGCAAAGGTTCCTTACTTTAGTAAAGTCTCCTCTAGGATCACATCAAAATCTTCCGGCATTCTTCTTTACAATTCCTTGTTTTGTACTTCTAATTAGTGACCATTGCTTTGTTTTGATCTCTCCCCTGTGCTTCTGCAATCGTCACTTCTAAGCGGTGCATGCACAAAGCTGACCTCATACGTCATCTGCTCAGAACTGATTCCATGTACAACAGTGAGTGCAAGCTAGATTCAAGTGATTATTAAGATTTAAATATGGTTATTTTTCTTACAAAAAAAAAAAAAAAAAGATTAGCTACAGGAGGATTTTGTTCATCCCCCGAAGCCATGTGAGACACTTTTTTTATGGATGGACTGAAGCACTGCAACACCCACTGAGTGCCATTATATATCTTGAAAGATCAAAGACAGTTTTTAAAAGACGAAAGTCATATATAACCAGGATGACTTGAGAGAGAGCAATTTATGGGCAAATTTAATTTTTTGGGTGAACTAACCCTTTAAGATGGTGGAGCTCTAGTTGTACATGGATGATGACGTGACATTCAGCCAAGTATGGTGACCCATACTCAGAATTCATGCTCTGCTTTTAACCCATCCAAACTGCACACACACAGCAGTGAACACACACACACACTGTGAGCACACACCCAGAGCAGTGGGCAGCCATTCATGCTGCGGCGCCTGGGAAGCAGTTGGGGGTTTGGTGCCTTGCTCAAGGGCACCTCAGTCATGGTATTGTCGGCCCGTGACTCGAACATACTCTCTAACCACTAGGCCATGACTTCCCGTAATGATCTTAGTTTCCTCATGTTCCAGGGATGCCTTAAACATATCATAAATTCATTTTTGCAGCATTAACCTCACCTGTATGTAGTCTACAAACTTATTAGATATATATTTAGCTCTGTCTCCTCTAGTGCACACTGTATCTCATATTTCTCTGTCTCCATTTGCTTACTGGCCTTCTCCAGTTCATGGATGCTTTTTCCAGTCTTACCTATCAGGTCACTATGATCTGAGATTTCCTTTGTGTATGTGAATTTCCCAAGAATCTCATTTGATTTCAGAAGGTGGGAAAATTCAATTGTGTTGGTCTGTTGCAGGTAAGTAACAGGTAAAGATTTTCAGGTAAACAATATTAATTAATGATCCCATGAAACCTGTTTTATTTACCTTATTAAAATCCCTCTGATTCTTGTCTAAATTCACTGCTGAGCTATTTGTCTTTTCCAAATCTATCATAAGGTCCTCCATCTCACTCTGGCTTTCTCCAGTGATGCACACTTTGCATTTGCTGTTTTTATTTACTCCTCTCCTTCTTGGAGGTGCTGAGCAAGCGTTTTCCTGCAAAGATTAATGGGACAATGAGGTATAATGTGCACAATAAAAAAAAAAAAAGGATTTAGTTTTTTCCAATCTAGTTTAAACCATACTGCCAAATTGTTAGGAACATACTCTTTGTACTCAAGTAGGTTTAATGTGGTTTTGAACAGACTTGTAAACTATTGAAAATCAGTTGAAAATGCATGAATTGTCTTTCTTTAACGTTATTGTCCTCCAAGGGGAACAGACTACGAACAGTCACATAGCAAGAACAAGTATAATACAATAATATTTTAAATCAAATATGTAAAAAAGTGTTTGTTACAAATATGAATGTATACATGTAATTTAGTTTGTCATTTTTCAGACAAGTGCCAACATGAACAACATGTGTTTAACCCAAGTATGGTACAGTATTCCCATAGCACCCATATTACCCATAACCAAATTCCCTCCACTGGTACACAATAAAGCACTATATAAATCCATCCTTCATTCATTCATTCATTCATTTATTAGTTCATGGTGCCTTAGTTATTCATGGAACAAGACTTTATACTTCTAAGCCAACAAGGACAGATTATCAGAGTTCAAAAGCACATGTTGCTTTGCTAGCTCTGATGCCATATTATCTTGAGCATTTCATTACCTTTGACTCCTCCTGAAGCTGTCTCTTCAATTAATCGATTTGTTGAGTAAAGCCCTGTCTGGCCCAACCAACTGTGAAATCAGACTATCCTTCTCCTCAATTTGTCTAAAATACTCGCCTGTTGAAAAAACAAAGTCAGACACTGCAACAAATGTCACATAAAATTCACTGGTATCAGTGAAATCACTGCCTACCATTTTCACTTGGAAGATGGGCTTTCTGGGAGCTGAGGTCCTTAATTTGACGCATGTTCTCCTCATTCTTGCCATTCACTATAGATAGTTTGTCTTCAAGAATATGGCACATTTTCTCCAGTTTAACCTGTGATTTACAGATAGACTGTTTTAGACAATGCCATTTCCCTGTTAGGTGTCAGGATCGGCAGAGCGGTTTCTGAAAACCTTGGCTTTTGCTATAACCATCAAGTTGCCCGCTAGATCGTCAATCTCTATTTCGCATTCGCTCTTCACTTTCTCCAGTTTCTACTGGATTCTCTAGAGATTGTCGAGTTGTTCTCCAAGCTCTGCCATGCTGTCGGTATGTTTCTCGCATAGGGTTGCAGCCTCTTCAAGATCCTGAATTTCAATCTCTCGTTTCTTGTTCATCAGCGGGCACTTCTTGAAGAACAAACAGAGCAACAGCTTACATGGAGCTCTTTTATTTGCTTATGAAGCTGGGAACCCATTGATTTCTCATCCTCTATTTTGCTTAACAATTGGATGATCTCAAAGTCTTTCCTGGAAGAAGGAATTTAGAAATGGTAAATACACTTTTGTTAATAGTACATATTTTTCAATGCTTATCAGAAAAAATACTTTTTCTCTTCCAGTTGTTGCTCGTCATTCTCTAGTGATATTTTCACATCCCCTTCCAGCTTCCTCTTGGCCCTCTCAATGTCCATTTGTGTGGTCTTCTCTTGCTCAAGAGAACCCTCAAACCCATTTTGAAGAG
This sequence comes from Carassius auratus, assembly GCF_003368295.1. Lineage (NCBI taxonomy): Eukaryota > Metazoa > Chordata > Actinopteri > Cypriniformes > Cyprinidae > Carassius > Carassius auratus. Next base: position 7,518,375 of record NC_039270.1, on the reverse strand, counting down.
TATTAGAATATAACTCTCAAATGAGCTTCATATATTTAGCATTTTTGTGGTTTCCATACTCACGTCATCCACTTGTTGTTCAAGCTTGGTCTTGGCTTTGGTCAGAGTATTGACTTTGTCCTACTCAGCCTGGAGATCATCAGTAACTTGCTGGTGTGCTTCTCAGAAGGCTTTCTTTTCTTTCATTAGCATTGCAAGATTTGCATCTTGGCTATATATTTCCTCTGTAAGGTTTTTAACCTGTGAAAAACCATTGTTTAAGTTGTGCATGTATGTATACATTGGGATATTCAAACCTTATTCTCAGTTGCATGCTTTTCCTTCCCCCAGATCATCAATGTCTTGCTCAGAGCATTCATCCTCTAGTTTCCTTTTCTTTGCCGTCAGCTCTGAATTGATTTCTCCTTCATCATCCACTCTTTCAGCCGGCTCTTTTAGCTCGGCCTCTATAGCTGGAGATTGCTTTTTATCAGCCCTTCACACCTCTCCTCAGCATCTATGAGATTCTCTCTGCCCTATGAGTGCAGTCAAATGAGAGAGTCTTTAAATTGGCAATAGTTTTGCATTAGATTGGCTTTTTGTGACTTTTTCCCAAATCGATATCAAGAAAAAGGATAGGAAATAATTATTAACTTGTGACACCCACAGCTCAATGTTTAGTAATCATTAGGCCATGCTCCAACAAATGCATGTTTATTAAAAAGGTAAAATATTAGACACATCATAGAAAAGGAGTTAAGAAGAATAATCACTAACACCTTTGTGTGGCCAAACTTATACTGTGTGTGATCAATATCAACTGATCTCAAGAGCTTCTCAGAAGACTTCTTTCCATCGATGAACTGTCCTTCAGGGATCGCACTGGCATTAAGGATTCTGTACCCGTGACCATGAGATTATAGATGTCATACATCTTTAGATACATATGGGAAAGTGCACAGTAAGCTGGTCATTATTGGACAATGCATGAGTGTTGAACCTTCCGATTTATTGCAACATTAAATACCAAATAAATGGACATTAAATATTGATCTGAATTTGAAATTCGTATTATGAGAGAAGAAAGAGATTATGGAGTTGTGTGGTATGAGAGAGCTATATGGAAAATCAGTAGGCTGTGACAATGTTTAGTTAATAGTCATTATGCAAATGTATATTTGACTACAGAATATATTCCACAGAGCCATGTGGTAATAATATTAAATAAAATGTGCTGATTATTCTCATTAAATTACCTCTGCTTGAAGTCAGCATAAAGGATCTTACTTGGAAAACCTTTTCTACAGATGCCTTCCAGTACGCCATTAGAGTGTAACTGGTGGATAACCAGATGGTTGGTCATTATCCCTGACGGTGACTAACAAATCATGTCATATAATATTATTTTTCAACATTTCAGTCAAATACCACGCTGAACTCAATCTCATTTATGTACCTGGTGTTTTCACCTCACTGGGGATCAGGCAGCGTACAAAGTGAGGATGTGTGCTTCCCAAGTTGGTCATTAGCTAGCCCAGGTTTTCCTGTGAAAAATTTTAACAATCCATGTCATTTCAAACACTTACAAGCAAAAATGAAGAATAAACCTCTCGGTGCTCATACTCTGAAAACAGCTGAGACCGTACGGAAAGAGCCTCCTTTCTTCTTGGCTGCTTTTTTGTCTCCTGCTCCACCGTTATTGGCCTCTTCTGAACAAAAAGTGATAGATTAATGGTTAAATCATTTAAGTTTTACTTCTAATGTTTCAGAATGATTTATCTGCTTCAGCAGAGGCATAGGAAGCATACAGGTGAGCCAGCAGCTTGACTGATGACTTCTGGTACAACTGAACAACAGACTCATTTAATGGGTTCTTGTTTTTGTCCAGCCAGCCGGAGATGTTTTAGTCGATGGTGCCAGCATAGAGCACTAAGTGGAAGTGAGAATCAGCCTTGCCTTTGGTTGGCTTGGGCTTTTGGAAAGCATTGTTCTCGCCCAGATGCTGGTCATGCAGCTTGTTCTGGAAGGAGGCGTCAGCTGCCTTTGGGAACATACACTCCTCTTCAAAGATGGAAAATATTCTCATTGTCTGGCAGACAAAACCATTCATAATTGTACACTGGCGAAATCATATTTGGTACATGATATTTCTAAATTAATGAAGAAGTGAAAAGTCTACTGAAAGCATGCACTACTTTCAAGAAGTGCAATGTTTCGACCTAATGGAATCTTGAGAAGATAAAACACTGTGCTTTTATATATAAATTATCTTTTTTGGACCATTAAAATCATACAGAGCCCCGCACATGACATGCAGGAAAAAAAAGTGTGCTAAATTGTGCACATGATTTACTAATTAATTCCCTCAATGTACTAAAACGTGCGCACAATTACTATTGCGTTCCCTCGATTTATAAATTGTGCACACGATTTACTAATTCGTTCCCTCGATTTGTTAAAACGTGCGCATTTAGCAAATCGAGGGAACGCAAAAGTAATCGTGCACACGTTTTAGTACAGTGAGGGAACTAATTAGTAAATCGTGCGCACAATTTATTTATTTTTTCTTGCATGCCATGTGCGGGGCTCCGTAAAATCAGATTTCCAAATCACAAACTCAATTTCAAGACTTTTTACAAGTGTGTTAAGTAAAACAGTTATGAATGTGCGCTCTCTTTAAGTACACTTGGCTTTCCTTTTCTTTTAAATAACATGCACATCTCTTTTAAAACTGAATTTTACTATTTTAACTACAAGTACACATTCAAATTATTATTATTATAATTAGGCATACTTCTCTTTTTTTTACCCAGTGGTGAACTTTACACTGGCCTCTCTCAACATGAATGCAGCAACACAAAGAAACAGATTTCTAGTGATTTGCAAATGTAAAAATGAAAGAAAACAAAGTTGACGTAAGCCATTGGTTTCCATAGTATGGGAAAAAATACTGTGGAAGTCAATGGCTATCGTCAACTGTTTAGTTACCAACATTGTTCAAAATGTCCTCTTTTGTGTTCAGCAGGAAAAAAAAAACCTAATCATACATGTTTACAACAAGTGTTTTGATTGAACAAATTTTTTAAAATGTAAACTTTTACACTGTAAGTCTTGTAAAGCAAATAAACTAACAATTTTAATCCAAAATATTATATTTGAAACAATTAAATTGCATTTTGTTGATGTTTATTTAACCATTTTGGTTAAAAAAAAAAGCCAACCTCAACAGATTTTCCATGAACTCCCAGTCTATTCCCGCCTTCTTGTACTCTTCTTGTTCGAGCACAAACATGTGATGGTTGAAGAACTGTTGATGCACAGCTGCTCAAGTCTATTAAAATAATTCAGCACAATCCAACTATGAATCATTTTGCCATCCACTTGAGCTGTTAACAAATAACCTTCTTATTTAATTTTCAGAATCAGAGCTTCCCACAGCTGCGACAGCCAGACACATTAATTATCAAATACGTGTGGCTCACATCAAAGATTTCAAATCCTGCAATGTCAAGTACTCCAATGAAGAAAGCTTGAGGCTGCTTGGTTTCCAGCGTCTGGTTGATTCGGACAACCATCCACGAGAACATCTTCTCGGAGACGGACTTTGCTTAGGCCAACACTGAATCCATGACCTGCGGGGTTAATAGAGTTGCTAGAATATGAAGCACATACCAGTTGAACATCTTGCCTCTTACTGACCCAACTTTCACTCTGGGATAACAAAGTGCTTTCAACAAGTCGGCAGAGTCCAGTCCCATTGGCGACTTTATCAGTCACTGCAACAGAAATATACTTACATACTTCACAGAGAAATGTGTCACCTTTTTAATGAAAGAGATCAAAGGCTTGGTGGATTTTGTAGGTACAGAACTGGGAATAGCAAACTATTATGTCTTGCATCATTGACATCAGCCTGCCGCTATGAATCTGCACATGCCATATTTGTATAGTGTATAAGTGAACAATGGCTTCTTTAAAGTCAGCATGAAATGGAAATCTACCTTAAATCTGTTTTCTCATTACATGTACAGTAATTGAATTTTTTTGTGTGTTCTTTGTACAGTTCATCAAATTCTGGCCACATAATTGAATCAAAATTTTATTTGTTTAATGTCAAATGCTGTTTCACCCAGATGTGCATCACAATACGAAAGAAAAGATCTGTTGCTATAGAATCATGTGGTTTCTGAAGCTGTATACTAGAAGAGTATTGAACATATATCTGGGATACTTTTATTATATTTTCAAGTCATTTTTGCAGCTTGACAACATCTGTCCACTTTTATTTTCATTGAAGAGCACCATGAACATTCTGTTAAATATCATCTTTTGTGTTCCACGGAGAAAATAAAAGTAACAGAGGGTTTGGAATAAACCAGGGTAAGTAAATCATTACAGCTTTTACATTTATGGGTGAACTAATGGTTTTAGTCAGCTAAATGATAAATGAGCATTAAAATGTTTTAGTCTGGCACATTAAGAATGCAAAAATGATCATAGAGTAAAAAAAAAAAAAATGATGCCTAGATATGTTAGATTACCTTCAGTGCCGCCAGGTTCAGCATGTTCTTCACGCTGCTTCTGTCTAAATGCCATAATGCATCACTGCACCTGTCATTTTATAGATGCTGCCTTTCTCCTCAGTGGTGAAGCCCAGGATGTCAACGGCTGACTGACTGCACAATTTAAAAAAAAATCTAATTGTGATTTTTATGATAAGAATTCCTGCCGCTATGAATCTTCACATGCCATATTTGTACAGTATATAAGTGAACAATGGCTTCAGTTGTAGCCTCTTCTTTAAAGTCAGCATGAAATGAAAATCTACCTTAAAATCTGTTTTCTCATTACATGGCTCATGGCCTCTGGTAACCTGATAGAAGATATCATCCTCCATCTCTCATCCTCCATCTGAAACGTCACCCTGGACATCTCCAGCAAATCTAAGAAGGACAAAATCATAGTTACCATATGGCAAGTGGTTATCATTTTGCTGATGTTCAAAAATGCTTACATGTTTCAATATCAGCAGAGCAGAGTTTTCCAGTTGTTCCAAAGTGGATTTGAATGAATTTACCCCGTCAGACTTTTTGGCAAATTAAGATAAACAAATGCTAATTAGCTTCTTATAAGTAAAACAACACAAGGGCTGAACTCACGAAGTGTGAGGAGTTGCCGTTCCTCACAGTTTTGAAATGATTTGATCTTCCAGCGTCCCCTGTGTGGAAAGATTTCAGTAAAAAATGATTGATTTTAAAAATCAAACCTGCTGCTCGTACAGTATGATCTTTTCCTCACCTGCATTTTTCTTTGCACGGCGTCTTTGTTCTTGTCTCCAGACACTGCGATAGTCTGAATGACACGTTTGGTGTTCACAGTCTTTCCTGCACCGGCTTCTCCGCTGGAAGTGACACAGTTACACGGTTACACAGCTGGAGCTTCACATCTCATCATCTATCAACTGAGAGTGTAGAGTTATAGCACAGACAAGGCCGTTGATCATGACTTGCGTAATCAAGACAGACTACAAACAAAACGGGAGAAATAATGGGAATCTCTTGCATTTCTTATGTAGAATGCATTAGGAAGTAAAGTGTTGTCTTTGTCGAACGTCAATGTTAAAAATGTTAGAACTGTTTGGCTCCATTTTCCTTATGCAACATTTAAATTAAAGATTCAAATCTTACAAATTAAACACCGTAACCACTTGTTGTGCACATGAACATAATGGCTATTCAGAGGCTTTTTAATTAATCACAGCGTCAATTCAATTTAAATTTGTTGTGCAGACAACTTAATGTAAAACTATCTTTCATTTAAAAAAAGCAGCTTATAGAGCTTTTCCTTGATTAAAAATGTGTCCCTAATGTTGTTCTGAATTAGAGCCACCTGTAAGCATATTCTGACATGCATTTTCAGACACAGTGAAGATGTGAGGTGGCGCCCCCATGCACTTTTTGCCCCATGTAAGCCACCACCACCTGAGCTATACACCGGCAGCCACTTGTAAGGATTCACAGTAACACAGAAGAGTGGGTCTGCAGAGACAAACAATGATTTATACAAATGATATTAAGTGATCCAGTCTGACCATTTTTCAGAACTGAGGCGTTCCTTACATAAATCATCCATGCCGCCTAACAATCTTCGAGGTTAAACCGCACCGAGGGCTCGTTGAGGTGGGTCATCATGACCATGTCCTCTATTTTATCATACTTGGTTGGATTCATCGGGTGACATTCCTCATTCTTCACTGTCACAGTCTGCAGGAAAATGCCACGTCGCTGTGTTATGGAGCAGTCACTGTGATGTCACTACAGTTTCTTTGTATTTGAAGTGAATGTTTAAAGACTCTTCAGTCTAAACCGATTTCATGGCGTCTCACCTCCCCATCCTCAGTCTGGACTGTAGCCTTGCCTCCCTCTCTATTTTGAACAATGCCTTTAAATGTGCAGCTCTTTGGCATCAGGAACAAAACAGGCTGTCTTGGCGTCAAACGGACGATTCTGAGTTTCAATTAGCTCCTTCTCGGGTTTGTGTGAGATAGATCTTACAGCAGGAGACCACAAACTGACAGGCTGTCTCCTTAGAGGAGCAAGAAGTGCCCTTTTATCATGATGTGCTAGAGCAGCAGAAATCACCCTCTATATTCTGACATACAATTCTATGCAAACCTTAATAATGATTCGTGTCACACTATCTTTATCTTTCTATAGCCTCGGAAATTCAAAGGCTAATTGAATGCATCAGCAGGATCACGTAACAATGTTCAAAGATCTGGATTTAAACATGCATGCCTGCATATCCTTTGTTTTTATCTCTAATAATAAACAGGGCAGGGTGATAACAGCCACTGTGAATATCATTTGTAAAGTAAATGTAGTTAAAATCTTGAAGTAAATGTTCAATGTTGGAAACTATGTCAAGTGCTAGTCATCTTTTTTCCACGCACGTCTTTTATGAAACAGACACTTTTACATGGAGTGCTTCAGATGTTCTCTTGGTTTTGAACAGAACTTGAATACAATTACTAGTTGTGCCTCGGAGAGATCTGCAAAGAGGGTTTGATTGAACTGCTTGAGTTTAGGTGACTGAACAATGGAACAATGGAAGACGGAGACATGTTTGGAAACAATCATTATTTGTCACAGCTCCATTTGGTGAACTGAAAAAACACCTTCCGAAGAGGAATGACAGCACACGAGCGCCTCTATATTCTCTCTTCTGATCATTAAGGAGATCTCTGATGCGTGACATCCCAGAAATAGCCCCATGAGCTTTGATCCTGTTCAACATGTTCGGAAGACGGGACTTTGATGATGCCACGTGAGTGTGTTTTGACACAGGATGCCAAAAGGAAACTGTGACAGATGGCTGAGGAGCCTGCAGAGCTGTTATTGACGTGAGAATTGGACTAAAATCAAGGGAATTGTGGCTAACTGAAAGAGAATCATTTTTATTTCTCTATTTATGTTTTTGCACATTAATCTGGGAATTTGTTTTGACATATAGATGTTGGAGTAAAAGTTCTTGGTGTTTTTGTTATACGTTTAGTTAATTAAGGTCACATATTTTACACTGATTCTTGAGAATTAGGATAAAGAGGGTGCAAAATTGAAAAAATAAAACTCAGACAAATTATATGTGTACAAAGCTTTGATGCAACCTCAACAACTTTTCTCTTTTATCAAAATGTGCTTTGTACCTTGGACATTGTAATATAATTTCAACTACATCTTTAACAGCAATCAAGATGTTTTTAACATTTCAAAACACATTGTCATGTTAGCAGACAGATTACGTTTCACGTGAACAACAATTCCTCAACAAATCTAAAATATAATACTCAAAATGTTCACAAATCTTCAGTTGACAAATCTGATGGTGGTGATGAAAAGCTAAATCTGTAGTCATTTTAACTATCAAATACATTAAATCAATCAGTTATTAAAACAAAAACAACAAATGCTCTATTTTTTCTCATCTCAGAACAGCATGTCTGCTGTGCATCTGCTACGGTGACAAGGTAACTTTTAAAAACAGTCAAATGAACAAATAAAACAATTAGTTGTTTACCTTTATTATCTACATTCACCAGGGTCTTAATATTCACATTTAAACATATTAAGAAATTATCCAAAAACGATCAGAACACATGATTATAATGTTATGTATAGATATGTTTTATCCAGTGTTATGTGTTCCCTCAGTCTTATGTCCTCTCAACCTTAACTCTGCTAGAGATAATGACTAAAACCAACACTGTCAGGTCACATATTTAGTATTTATACATTATTAGAATAAAAAAAATAATAATTATGTATTGTAATTAAAAATGACTTGAAAACCAGAAAGAAATGTGACGGCTTCACGTTTAATGACAGCTCAGTCATTGGCCAGTTACCAATAAGTTTGTTTGTTGGACGGCTCATTTTGGTAACTGTTTATGTTAAACTGTTAGCTCATTATTATGCATGTACCGTGTAATAACACATTAGCTTGTTTAAGTTGTCAATAAAAAATGTAAATGCACAAAAAGTAATGCGATAATGTGAAGAAACGTTATGTACCGGTCTTTTATTAAAGTCTTTTATTAAAAATAAAGTAAGGCTGTCACCTGCTGGTGGACTGTAGTCACTACAAGCTTGACAGACTGGTGCATGTCCCCCTGGAAAACCAAATAAGGGTTATTTGCCTTTTTGTAACAATATAGCAGAACACATTTGGTGCTAAATATAACCTTATTAACCTTATAACCTTAATATATATATATATATATATATATATATATATATATATATATATATATATAGAATATGCTGCAGTTGCTGATGTTTATAAGGACAAAAAGTGTCATGAAATTGTAATATCTTGTAATGTAAATCTTTTTTTAATGAATTTTTATTACAGTATTACAAGTGCGGATGACGAGGTACTGTCAACCATCTTCAAAGATGAGGATGATGATGACGAGGATGCTATTTTCCCTCCGACCATTGTTGCCAAATCTGCAGTTTTCCGGCGTTATTGGGCTACTTTAACACTGTTGCCACGGGTTAAAGAAACACCAATAATGCAATCTTTAGCCCTGTAATATGCTCATTATAAGCGGGAACCTCGCCAAAAATCATCTATACCTGGCAACCCCTGAGGTGGACACAGATCTGCTGGAGGTCTGTTGTAGGGTCGCGACTAAGCTGTCCATCAATTGGCCATCCCAACCAGTAGGGAAAGGGGCTGATAGAGACCTCTACGATGGGAAAAGGCTTCTGTCATGTCTCCCACCAGAGAGACAATTTATACCGGACTTTTTCACATCATGTTCCCATCAAGGGCTTCTGGAGACTGAACATACAGGGAATGGAGAATTTAGGGATGGCAGATCCTCCCCCTGTGAAAGCGTATGTGGAGAATCATTTCAACCGGAGCCTCACTGCCAGGGAAAACATAGCGCTTTGCAGCCTCTGTTTTCCAGAAGATTTACAAATCCTCTGCGCTGGCAGTTCACGCTTTGAACGCGACGTCTCTCCTTACAGCCTATCGAACCAAGCTATTTGAGGAAATGGGTCATCAACTTGACTTCAGATCTCCCAACCCAGCTCTCTGGGAGGAGATATGTGTCATCGCAGATTTTAACCAGAGTACATTTCCCGGAGCCAAGCAGAGTTACGGATGCAGCATGGGCTTGGCGGTTGTGGGAGAGAGATAGCTTTTTGGATACCCCCATCATTTTAAAAGCTCTGTCCGTGGTGACTGTTACAGCGAGGCCTGGTAATGTCAGCGGCCCAGGGCGAGTCAGCTCGGGTTCTGAGGAAGAAATATGCTCCTTACTGATAAAATGAGTGATAAGAATAATTCCAATGGAAGAAACGCAACAGGGCTTTTACACCAGTTATTTTGTGATTCCCAAGAGAGGGGGAGGTCTCCGTCCCATTCTGGATATACGAGCCCTCAACAAACAAATCCAAAAGTACAAATTCAAAATGCTTTCACTCAAAACATTGTGTCAAAATATTAGAGTCTAGTCAAAATAATAGACATCTTTCCTGCGCACAGGAAATATTTGAGTTTTGCATATCAAAATACAGTATAGGGGTATGCAAGAATCCCCTTTGGCCTCTCCCTAGCTCTGAGAATTTTTACCAGATGTGCAGAGGGGGCTCTTGTCTTATCTAGACGACCTGCTCGTGTGTACACCATCTCCACACCAAGCATTGGTCGATACAAATACACTGGTGACTCCTCTGGAGAGACTAGGTTTTAAGATAAACCAGACAAAGAGCTGTCTGGCCCCTTCACGGGAAATAATCTAGCTGGGTCTCAGATTTAATTCAGTGGTTTTTAGAGCGTTTCTGTCAGAGAAGCATGTCGAGGCATTTCACCGCTGCATCTCCCTTTTTTAATGAGGGAAAACAGTCTCTGTTTTGAGGGAATTTCAAAACTGGGCGGCATCACAGGGCATCTCTAGCGGGCGACGATGCACGATTGGTTGTGGACGCTCTAGTCCATGAATTCCCCCCCGTTAAGCGTAATAGAGCCGACATTACAGAGGGTAAGAGAGCTTCTCTCCCAAGTGCAGTCTCAAATTGGGAGTGTTCGAAGTCTGGTGCGGAGAAAGAAACATTGTACCTTATTTGTGTTCAATTTCGGACGTGCTATGTTTCTTGCAAGACCTCCTGGACAAAGGCAGAGTTTTTTCCATGGTTAAGGTTTATTTGGTCACTATCTCGGCATGTCATATAGGACTTGACTCAGGTCCTATAGGCCAGCATCCTCTCGTTTGATGATTTATGAGAGGAGCGTGACGGTTACACCGATCGTGTTATGTTATAATATTGCAGATATGGAGCCCTCCAAGAGAGTTACAGGCACACACAACTAGAGGGATAGCTTCATCCTGGGCATTGTTTTAGGGAATTTCTATTCAGGAAATCTGTGCTGTGGCTAGCTGGTCTTCCTCACAGTCCTTTGTGAGGTTTTACAGACTGGATGTAACCGAGCCTTCATTTGCCTACTCGGTCCTTGGAGTGAGTGAAAATGTTATCTATTAATCACTTGAGGGATTCCTTTCCACTTTAGTGTTGATTTTTTTCAAAGTATACTGATCTGTTTTTAACCACTCGCTGGTTGTTTTAGCTGACTGTGATTAATGGACTCTGAGTCACTACAGTCGCTCCACTGACACCTGCAGAATAAACACAACCCTTACATCAGATCTGATGAACACTTACAGGTCAGAAGAGTGAAGAAAGAGCAGAATATTGTGATCATCGTTTGATTTGGTGTTGATGTGTGAAGATGAGCAGTGCTGAAGAATAATGCTGAGATCAGATCAGAGAGAGAGACTTAAAGACAGTAAAGAAAAAAACCCGCCCACCTCACACAACACACACTCAACACATCTGACACACTCACTCACTTCAGCACAGACCAGAATGGATTTTTCTATTTATCATATGCACTGTGATCATATAAATTAATTAAATCATACTGAAAATTAAATATTTTATAAATATCACTTTATCAGTTGTTTTTACTTGATGTTTCCCCTATGAAGCAATAGGAAACCTCAACAATTACATACAGCTTTTCTAAATCATTTACATAAAACTACATCGTATCAACTTGTGTCTCCCGTGCAGGTAAGAATTGGTGTACAGAAAGTCTTCACCTTCATAATGAATTTGATTTATTGAATTTACAAAAATAAATCATGAATTTATGAATTGAATGTATTGGTGTAAAGTTGTGATGTGATGTGTTACCAGAAAAATCTAAATCAGAACAATTTTCAGTACAATTTAAGTTTAATTCTTTTGAATGGCATTGTTGTTCGCTGAAACTAAAAACAAGGGTCAAAAAATGTTGGACTGTAAAGAAATGGGGAATGCTGCAAAAGTCTTTGATTTCTTAAAACAGAATCTTCAAATAAATATAACCCATTTCACAAAAGAAAAATTTACCAGGTATTCTGAGACAGAAATAATGCTCTTACGTGCTGAAACAATGCCATTTCACTCATTTTCCATACTCAAGAAACTGCCCATCAGGTCCCACCACGAACATTATGATGGTGGGATCAAACTGCAATTACAGGAACATACAATATAAACATGCTGAGAACGGCTTGTGAGATTATTAGGAATTGTTTTATTTAAACAGACAGTTCACCCTCTGTGGAACACAACAGAGATATTTTGAAGAATGTGGGTAATCAAACAATAGGACAAGGGAATATTGTTGCGCTCATGTTATAGCTAAGTACAGGTGCGTGAAAACCAGTAAAATGTAGAAGAGACTGTAGACAAAGACAAAGTCTTTAACAAAAAGAATCAGTCATTTTATTAGAGCAAGAGCAGAGGTTTCAGCCATCCAGCTATTCTCAATGCTCATAATGAATCAACAACAGACATGCAGTCAATTAATACCCGATAGATAATCAGGAAATAAGTAACAGGTGCAAAGGGAGGGCCTTCAGCCCAGACCCAGACAAGTAAAAACACAATTCTTTTAATAGAAAAGTTAACAATATTTGTCTCTAAAAAGAATAAAGGCATTTACAGAAAACATGAATAGTTTATCTCTTCATTCATCCCTTTCGGGAAAAGGCTGTTGAGTTCAAAAATCCAAAAAGATCAAACAATAGACAGTTGTCATTACAAAGTCCCCCCCCCCCACCCCCCCCCCCCCCCCCCACACACACACACACACGCAGAACCTAATTTCCTCCCCACACTATGTAAGTCAATGGCTACCGTCATCGGTCTTCTTTTGGGTGAGTAAATGATGGCAGAATTTTCCTTTTGGGTTAACTATCCCTTTAATAAGGCAGGAAAACATCTGTTTTCTCACATCAGTTACACATGGAAAACTAAATGATAATTAACAAATAATTGTAACACTTTGCAATAAGGTTCGATTATTTAATGTAAGTTAATGTATTAACGTGTTAAGTATTTGAAAGTACTACCTAAATAATGTATTTCGAGTGTTCACTTGAAAAATATAAACAGCCCCCAACCTAAATTCCTTTGCTAAAGAATTATAATGTAATATTATTACATTGTATCATTTATACAACTATTATTATTATTATTATTATTATTATTATTATTATTATTATTATTATTATTATTATACGAGTATATTTTTGTTTGGCATCCGTTTGTTTGACACTGGAGCGTGAGTTTGAGTGTTGACGTCATATTTGCGCGACACGGGCATGAACACATGCACCATGCGTGTAAAATAAAGGGGCATATGAAGTAATACTTATGCGTTTAATAAATACTGTATTGTTCGCGAGAAGTTGAAAACTTCGTGGGTAAACATGGCTGGAAACACGCTGCCGTTTAAATCAAAGTAAGTGGAGTTTTCTTCTATTTCTCCGTGAGAAAGATTCTTTGAAATGTGTAGATCTCACAGTGACTAGTTAAGATTACTGTTAGCTACCTTATTTGACAACAAGTGAGTGATCATCTCGTCTGTTTTTATAGTTATGCAGTCTCCAGCAAAATAGAACCGTTCTATAAGGGAGGTAAAGTGCAGGTAAGTTCATAATTTAGTAACGTTATTAATTGAAAATCATATCATTAGTCCCTGAATTACAGCTGTTATTTTACTCCTTTTGTTTCTCCATCCAGATAAGTCATGACGAGCAGTACATATTTTGCACATGTGGTCCAAGAGTCAACATTTTACAGATCAACACAGGAAAAATTATCCATAGCATCGAGCAGGTCAGTGTCTTACAGTTTTGATTCATATGTGTGTTTCTTCAACTATGGACAGCTAATCACTCCCTTAAAACCCCTTTCTGTTTATTTAGTTTGCCTAAAAACAATTAACACACCCATCACAGTAGGACTTTGCCTTTTTCAATAAATGAACAAATAAAATTGTGACATATTACAGTTATTTATGAATTTTTTGAATTTCCTTCCATAAAACGACTTCTTTTTTAGACTAGTGGAAAGAAAACATCTGAAATACAATTTTAGGTGTTTTTTTGATTAAACTTTGTCTTTTTGCATCAGCAGATTTATGAAATAAAAGGCAATTTAAGTGCAATTTTTAATGACTGTGTTATTAATAGTTAGTGGGAAAAAAATCAAGTGTAGTATTACAAATGGTAGATTTTTATTTTATTTTTATTATTATTATTATTATTATTTTTTATGGCTGACAAAAAGAGATCAAATCCCCAAATCTCCTCCATAAAGGCTGATTTGTCAACGAAATGAAACAAGAACTTCGAACCAAGCTTTATCAGATGATCAGATTTCCATTCTGGAAATCTATGCAAACAAGTGAATTAAGTAGAAATGGCCTTACTTACGTATATTAAAACATATAGTTTCAGGAAACGTGTGGTACAAAACGGTTTTCTTCATGTATTGTGATTTAATAAACAGGGGAAGATATTCACCTTTAGTTTCTTGCTTTAAATGAACTAATATTGCGTCTGGGTCTGAGATAAGGTTAAAACCTTTTGATTAAGTGTTGGTATCAAGCTTTATTTGTGACCTTTATGTAAACAAAAATAACAGAGGTTAACTACTTAGTTTAATAAATAAATAAATAAAAATAAATAAATAAAATCAACCCCTGGGATGCAAAATTGCCTAAAACCGAAGAAGCGCTCCTATCTGAAACATGGCATGACTCAGTCGCCTGTATTTCTCCCGTTTCTTTCTCTTTTGCAGGATGATCAAGAGGACATCACCTCGTTCTCTCTCAGTCCTGATGATGAGGTGAGGCCAGCTTGGTTCAGTGCCTGTCTGCTGCTTCAGCATGACTCCAGACTGAGAGTGTTTCTGCTGTTCCTCTGCAGGTGCTGGTGACCGCCAGCAGGGCTCTGCTCCTGAAGCAGTGGGACTGGAAGCAGGAGAAGTGCACTCGGTCGTGGAGGGCCATCCATAATGTGCCTGTGGCCAGCATGACCTTCGACTGCACCTCCACCCTGCTGGCTACAGGTCAGACTCCACTATGACTAACAATGAATAACGCTAAACAACAGTTTTAGTGTCAGACATATCTTAGTAGGGCGATATGTATCTTTGTGAAAAACCTATTGTATAAATGCAACTTATTGTAAAGTTACAGACACTTAATTAAATGTTAGAATATTTGTAAAGTGCAATGTGCTGAACTTCAGAGTGTTTTTATTGGCCCATTTAAGTAGGACTTTTGTTTATACGTACTACTTTTAAATCTGTTTAAAGTGTACTGCTGAATGTGCAGACTAGCATTTATGATCAAGTGAAAAATGCTTTAATGTAATTTTTATTGAAGTTATGTATTTGATTGTATTTGTAATTACACATTTATAATGATAAAGAGCAATTTAGTAAATATATTAACTACTGTATATATGTGACCCTGGACCACAAAAGCAGTCTTAAGTCTCTGGGGTATATTTGTAGCAGTTGCCAAAAATACGTTGTGTGGGCGAAAATTATTGATTTTTCTTTTATGCCAAAAATCATTAGTATAATAAATAAAAATCATGTTCCTTGAAGATATTTTGTAAATTCCCTACTGTAAATATATCAAAACTTCATTTTTGATTAGTGATATGCATTGCTAAGAACTTCATTTGGACCACTTTAAAGGCGATTTTCTCAATATTCAGATTTTTGTTCTTGCACCCCTCAGATTTTCAAATAGTTGTATATCAGCCAAATGTTTTCCTATCATAATAAACCATACATCAACGGAAAGCTTTTCAGATAATGAAGTATAAATCTCAATTTCGAAAAACTGACCCTTATGACTGTTTTTGTGGTCCTGGGTCACAAGTGCTATCTCGAATACACACTACAGTTAAAATGATCATCAAGTATTTTGCATGTACGTCTTCAATGCAGGGCAAAAGATTTGAAAACAAAGTGATTTTAAGTCAAACTTTCAGTTCAGCATTATTACAAAGTGCACTTAAATGTATGTTAAGAAGTTTGAAAGTGTCTTGTTAAGTGCACTTAAATGGCTTGTTTATTTCATTAGTATTATATTATCTGTAAGTACATTTGTTTTAATTGCTGTTCAGATTAGTACACATTCAAAATGATTAAGCCTGCTTCTTTTTCACCATGATTTGTTGCGTTTCTAGGTGGTTGTGATGGCACCATCAAGCTGTGGGATGTCGTGAAGCAGTACTGCACACACAATCTGAAAGGATCCTCTGGCGTTGTACAGTAAGCACTGGAAAAAACCATCCAAGTTCTGGTTTGAGGTCTTCTCTCAGACCCCGCTGGTTGATATGCCATCTGTCTTCCAGTTTGGTTGAGTTTCATCCAGACATCAGCAGACTGCAGCTCTTCTCTTCTTCTGCGGACTGTGGGATCCGGATCTGGGACCTGCGGACCAGCAGGTGTATCTGTGTTTTGGAGAGCCACTACAGTGCCGTCACATCGCTGGCCTTCTCTCCTGATGGCCAAACTCTAATCAGGTAAAAACAGCAGGAAAAAAAATGTTGTTTTCTCCATGTAAAAGTCCATTTTAACAGAGCTGTCTTCATTTTCAGTTCTGGCCGGGACAAAATCTGCTCGGTTTGGGACCTGAAGAAGGCGGCCGTTAAGAGGACTGTTCCCGTCTATGAGGTCAGACTGTGACTGTGACCCATGAGCTGTGCACTAACTATCATCTGTGTTTCATATCTGAACAAGCAGATCAGTCTGGAAATACAGCCTTGTTATTTGACATGGGCTTCTCTTATTTGTGGATGCTCAGGCTGTGGAAGGTGTTGTTCTTCTCCCTGGGAACAGCGATTACTCTCAGATGGGTGTGAAGGGCGAAGACTTACACTTCGTCACGGCTGGCAGTAAAGGTAAACCCAGTTTAATATAAAATGCTATAATGTAAACTCATAAAAGCATGGACCAATCAGGTGTAAAAACCCATTGTTGGGGCAGTAACAGTATTATTTATGCGCTATATTATATTCATATTTATTATGTGCTTTTGTCTTTTTTTTTTCTATATATATAATTCTGTTTCATTTGTTTCTAATGTTTCAGTTTTAGTTTTAGTTTTTCAATTAAATATAAATAAATAAATTCCATTAACTTGTTTATTTAAGCTAGTTACCAAAGCAAGATTTCATGTAATATTTATCTTTACTTTTTTGTGGAATGGATGTCTATTTTTGGTTTCATAGATTTTCATTGTTTAAGATTCAGTTTAATTATCTATAATAACTAGGAAGTGTGCAAATTTTTTTTTTTTACAAACCACCTCAAATCACAGCCCCCCCCCCCCCCAAAAAGGTACAAAATAGTAGTACGATATTGGTTTTTGACCTATGTTAATTTGTATTTATATTGAATAGTTAATTTTTACATTTAGACATTTGCCGTCATCTAATGCTCTCTTAAACCCAAGCTTTAAAAACACTATTAATTTATTAAAACTGTTAAATATAAATCTCAAATGATCTTTTCATAATGTACGTAACACTGCAATGCCTAAATTCACATGTAGCATTGAAAAAGCTTGATTTAATGTGTTTATTGCTGCATGTAGTTTAAAAGCTTTTTGGGTGTTGTTTTAATAAAACTAAATAAAAATGTTTGGATGAATGATTCGGCCAATGGTTAAAAATAAATAAATAATAGTAATTCTTATAAAAACTTAATTTTTCTCAAAATAAATAATACAACAATGAATACAAACCCATTAAAAAAAATAAATAATAATAATTAAGTCCTTCATTCATGAAAACTGATTTTGGTGCTGTTTGGTGGCTCTTTGCGCCGCATGTGTTGAATACTGTGTGCCTGGCCCTGAGTGTTTAGCTGTTTTGCGCAGGTGTTCTTCGAGTGTGGGACTCCAGCTCGGCTCGCTGCGTGTTCACTCAGACGCTGCCTGATGCTCCGGCTCTCGACACGGAGGAGGCCGATTTAGACCCGCGCAGTCTGATGCATCTTCTGCCCATGCCACGGTCCAACAGACTGGTCACTGTCACCGCAGAGCACAACATCCTCATCTATCAGATGCCCGCTCTCACTGTTCAGCAGCAGGTGAGCCTCACAGTCCCACTGTAGATGCCTCCTGAACTTCATACGTATCAGAACCTGGTGCCACTGGGATTGTTTTTCTCTTCTTATGAAGTTTGTCGGCTACAATGATGATATCCTGGACGTGAAGTTCCTGGGGAAGGATGACACACATCTAGTGGTGGCCACTAACAGCTCTCAGCTGAAGGTGTTTGAGTTGGCCACTAACAGCTGTCAGATCCTGTACGGACACACAGGTGAGGGAGCCACTAGAGGGAGGCAGCTCTGTGCACATGGGACGCTTACTACATACTGCAGTATATACTACTGTGTGCTTCTAACTCAAATATCCTGCAGAGAAACCTACAGCAGATTGAGTTAAGTTTGGCTGTAATGAACAAAGATCATTAGAAAACACTTGCATGACTCAAGCGAACCAAAACTAGAATAGAACCAGGGTTATTATAATGAACTCTGAAAATGAAAAGAAAAAATAAAATTAAAAACTTTTACTTAAAAGAAACATTATTTTATTTCACTAGATGCCAAGGCAACACTTCTCATGTTCATTTAGTTTAAAATAATTAAAATGATTTATTATATATTTATTATATTATTATAATATAAATGAAATATAAATGAGCGGTTACTGTATAGAATAAAAAAAGCAAAAACTTGACAAACAACTAAATTGCTAAAATGTTTAACTAAAGAAGATATAAAATAACTAGTTTTAAAATATTAATTTAATAATTAAAAATATTAATTAAATAAATGATCTAAAATATTAATAAAAAGTACTATCTGAAATAACACTTGATTAAAACAAAAAACGTTTGTCACTGTGACAGTGTAAATGCTAGACTAAAATATTCATTTTTATCACATTTGTTCTTCAATAAGATTTAAAAAAAAGGTGTAGTGTTCTTATTGTTAACTAAAACAATACCGTATAATTTTGTGCAAGTGAAACAAAGTTGAAATGAAATAAAATATGAATATTTAATTTAAAGGGGAAAAAAAAGAAAACCTAATCTTAATAAAATGTAAAATCATTTTAATTGCTCTAATGCCAACACTAAAACATAAATAAAATCAACTAAATGTATATTTAGAAAAAAATACAGAAATACGTAGCAAAAGAAACTTACTAATATAATAACAATTATATAAATATAATGATAATTCTATTAAAAATACAGAAAAGCATTTTTTTTAACATAGGCTTTGGTTTGCACATTGTTTTGAGGAAACGTTCAGGCAGGAAGTCATATAAATAGTATTCTTTATAATTCTGATAGGTGTGTGTGTGCTTCTTTTATTGTGTTTTTCTTTCCATTAATGAAAGAACCATTGTCAAAGCCATTTTTATTTGCAGCCTTACATCCCAGGCAGGTAAAACACATTAGTTTTCTCACTACGGTCCTGTAGAAAAACAACTGTCTGTCAGACTGGATTCCACTTCTGTCATCGGTCTGCCTTGTTGACATTGTGCTCTGACAATCTCCTCTGATCATCTGTCTGCAGATACCATCTTATCAGTCGATGTCTTTCGGAAAGGTTCCATGTTTGCAAGCTGTGCAAAGGTGATTCTTTCACTTTTTTTCTTTTGAGCACGCCATTCAAAACATCAGCCTGTTAATGTAGAGCTTCGCCCACATTTGGAAAGATGAGGTTTATGTAATGTTTTGTCCAGGACAAGTCCCTGCGGCTGTGGAAGATGGACCTGAAGAGTGGCCGAGTGCACTGCGTGGCCCAGGGCAGCGGTCACTCCAACGCCGTGGGCTCCGTCGTCTGCTCCAGGTCTGATCGCCCTTACGAATAGCAGTTAGACAAGCAATAGAAGTTCAGCACCTGCAGTGTGTGATTAAACTCTAGCCCTGTCCTCAAACTCCTAGAAAAGTCCCTGTTTCCTGAAGGATTGATACACTTTCTGCTAAACTGAAAACACGGTCACATTTAGATCAGTAACTGTGACATTTCTGATCATAAGAACCTATTCTAATATAGTTGACAAAGCTATGGAGCACTTTCTGGCTAATCTACAACACCTTTGATTTTATAATAGTTTACTGGTTTGTAAAGTTACTTAATCACTTTGTCACTTTATATTATGTGAACTTAAAAACTGCTCACAGAAGCACAACATTTCCCTCGTACTGTTCCAGTGTTATTTTAGCTTTGAGATCCTGTTCTAGTTTTTATGATTTTCAACTATTTTAGTTTTTATATTTTCAATGAAATGTTTGTTTGTCTTTTTTTTTTTTTTACCCCTTTTTTTTTTTTTTTTTTTTTTTTTTACATCCATACAGTTTGTATTATTTTATTTCAGTTTTAGCTTTTAAAACAAAGTTCAACTACAAAATTGAAATGTTGCATTGGCAGGAGGCTAAAATAGTGTAATTATTTCATTTTGTTTCAGTGAATGTTTCAGTTTGACTTTAAATTTGAAAGGGTGATATGAATTAGATTTAATTAATGAATATCACAAATATACAAAACAAAAACGAATAATTCCACTAGTAAAAATGGGAAATATAGTGACTAACAGTAGCATGTAACATTTATTATTTTGTGAACTGTTTGTTGTAGTTTTTTTTACTGGTTTTAGTGAAACCTGTTAACTAGTAACACAATGAGTCTGTTGCTGTGCGCAGGTTAAAGAAAGTGTTCCTGGTGTCGGGCAGTCAGGACTGTACTATGAAGGTGTGGGATCTGCCTGACCCTCTTCCTGACGTGGGATGTGAACCCTTCTTGATGACGGCACGACTCACAGAGAAAGCTCACGACAAGGTGGGTCTCTACCCCTGTCACGTACGAAATGTTCAACGAAACATGTTTATCTGGTTGCAGAAATGGCTTTGACGGCAGAAACCATGCTCTTGAGCACGTTCTGTTGCTTTAGTTTTTCAGCCTTCCATTGTCTTTGATGTTTTCTTGTGTGCCCATTGCGTCAAAACAGTGTTTAGGAATATATGTAAGCATAATTCATCTTTTGGGGATAGCTAGACCTAAACAGTGTTGTCCAGTGTTGTGAGAGATGTTAGAGTACAGTTAAGCTTCTTTAAAAAAATCTGTGTGCGTGTGTTGGTAAGATTTGTTGAATGCTTTTGAAAAAAAGTGACTTGTGCTCAGCAAGGCTGCAATAATTTGATCAAAAATACAGTGAAACTGTAATAATATTGTGAAAAAGTATTACTATTTAAAATGACTGCTTTCTGTTCGAATGTATTTTAAAATGTGAATTTATTCCCGTGATGCAAAGCTGAATTTTCAGCAGCATTTCTCCAGTCTTCAGCATCACTTGATCCTTCAGAAATCAGTCAGAAATTATATGCTGATTTCCCTCCCCCAAAAAATCATTTATTTGAAATAGAATCCTTTATAAACATTATACGCCTTTACTGTGTCTTTTGATCAATTGAATGTGTCAAAGAAATCCTTTCTTTAAACAAAATAATAATAAAGCCTTTCTTAAATGAATCATACTTCTCAATGTTTAGGCGAATGCGTTTGATTATTACCTCAGTCCGTACATCCAGTATGACAAACATCGTCACCGCATTGTAGTATTTTATAGTGGAACACAAATGAAGTTATGTTACTAGTGTCACTATTTCTAATCCATCACCCCCCGGTTTTCCTTAAATCTCATTTTATTTTTCTTCTGTTGCCCGTCTCTTCCTCGAACATTCCTGTAGGATGTGAACAGCGTGTCCATCTCTCCCAATGACAAGCTGCTGGCCTCTGGCTCTCAGGACCGCACGGCTAAACTCTGGTCACTGGCGGACATGAGTCTGTTAGGTGTCTTCAGGGGTCATAGTCGAGGTATTTGGTGTGTTCAGTTCTCTCCTGTGGACCAGGTCCTGGCCACGGCTTCAGCGGACGGCTCCATCAAAATCTGGAGCATTCAAGACTTCAGCTGCCTCAAGGTGAGTTACACGTTCATGTTTAAAGAGCTGTTTAGATAACTTTCAGATATGAATTCTAGATATTTGGTCACACATTATTTAAGGTCCAATTCTCATCACTAACAAACCATTAACTTTGACTTTTGCCTTAATAAATTACTAATTTGTTAAGTTTAGGTGTTTAGGATTAGGGATGGAGCAAATGTGCTTTATAACTACTAATAAACCACCAATATGTTGAGGATTGTCTTGCTTATATGCAAATAAAATAATTAATAGTGAGAATTGGTCCCTATACTAAAGTGTTATCTAGTATTTTTCCTATTCAGTTTTTTCATCAAGCTAAGAGGTTAATCATAACATTACTAACTTTGATTTAAAGCAAACTAATTGAAAATCAAACAAAAAGATAGAGGACTGTGTACTCATAGTTTTAAAGAGGGGAAAAAAAACTACAGTCCCATGAAGCACTGCAAATAAAAACTTAAAAAAATGTAAAAGAAATATAAAACTGTTGATTTAATTTGTATATAGAAACAACATGTTGTATCATTAACCCCAAAATATGCACATATTTGCAAATATTTAAGTAGTATGAGAGTGTAGGGAACTGCCTCTACATTGATCGTAGTGTTTCATGTTGGTGGTCGGGCCTTAAAGAGGTTGCTGTGATTTCAGTCCTCTGATTGGTGGAGATTGTCTGCAGAATTATGGTTAATGCAGTTTTTCACCAGGAATTATGTTGTTAAACATGATGACTTAAAGAGATCATCGGATGCCCATTTTTGCCCACAAGTTGATATAATGACAAGTCTATAGAACACTTTTTGTTTAAAATGTCTTCTTCTGGAGGTGAGGCTAGATCACAAATAATTAACGTGAACATAAACACATTTAAGTAGACTGGGGGCGCATTTCCTTCAAAAACAAACATAAACCACTGCGTCTTCAGCGGCAGGGAGTAAATGACAACTACTTTTTGTGTAAAATGCACTGTTGAATCATTGGGGACCAGGAACAAGGATCAGGAAAGAAAAGGGGGTACATTTTGATTTTGTGTTGACATCACTCTGAGTAACCATGAGAATCCAAACTGTGTTTTAATTGCTGAAAATGAAAGGGATTGCTCACCCAAAAATGAAAACTGATTTACTCACCCTCAAGGCCACCCTAGGTGTATATGACTTTATTTTTTCAGATGAATGCCCTGGCTCTTCCAAGCTTTATAATGGCAGTGAATGGTGGTTGACATTTTGAAGTCCATAAAATTGCATCCATTCTTCATTAAAAAATGGTTAATGAAGGCCTCCTGATGCGAATTGATGCATTTCTGCAAGAAAAATATCCATATTTAAAACTTTATAACCGTTATTTCTAGAGAACCACGTTTAGTTTACAGCGAAGAAATGCACTGCTCTTAGCTTATATGAAAATCCTTTGACATTTTTCTTCTTCTAATTTGTGACCGGGGTTTTGTTTTCTGCTTTGCGTTTCCTCGTTCGTCACTTCTCACCAGAGTTTCTGCTCATCTTTCATCCTGCGTCATCCGCTGGGACGCTACTCTCTCCTGAACACTTAGCCGAACTGAAGCTAGAGATTACATTTTAAAGTTTTAAATATGGATATTATTCTTACACAAACACATCGGTTCACATCAGAAGGCCTTTATTAACACCTCAGAGCTGTGTGGAGCACTTTTTATAATGGATGGATGCACTTTTTTGGCTTCATAAACTCCAGTCACTGCCGTTATAAAGCTTGGAAGAGCGGTATAATAACTCTTAAATAATTTGTATTCATCTGAAAGAACGAGGTCATATACATCAAGGATGGCTTGAGGGTGAGCAAATCATTTGGGTGAACTATCGCTTTAACATTGCCATTCTGTTCAAACCGTTAAATATTACATTCACATCATTTCTGTGTTTTATCTCTGCAGACGTTTGAGGGACATGATGCCTCTGTGCTAAAGGTCATATTTGTCAGTCGAGGAACTCAACTAGTGTCTAGGTTGGTTATCTATTTCCTTCTTTTTTTTTTACCGTGGTTCAGTCGGTTCACATGGCCTGTGTTCATCAATGTAAACTTTCACTTTCATTTTAATGAGAAATGTTTGCAGTCTTTCGTCAGTTGAGCTTGAGGTTCATAGACTACAGCTTTGCCCTAGTGACCCGGCTCTGTTTCTCTGTCATTCTTCAGTGGTTCTGATGGACTTGTGAAGTTGTGGACCATAAAAACAAACGAGTGTGTGAAAACATTTGACGCTCACCAGGACAAAGTGTGGGCTCTGCACGGCAGCAGCAAAGACGAGCTGATGGTGACGGGATCAGCCGACTCCACCGTCACACTGTGGAAGGTATCCCACCTGAGCACTGGGCTAAAACACACTTTCCTAACACAGGAGTGTGAAATAAAACAAAGCAAACTGTGTTTTGTGCTGCATGCTTGCACGTGTGATGCATGCAATCATTGATGATTCTCCTACCAAGACAAAAGGACCATTATTTACCCTGTGGCACTCTTCATTATAATCATTTTTCTTTCTTTCTGCTGTGCAAATTGTGTGCAATAAAGCCAACAGCACTTACACACATGTAGGCGATGTTTATGATTCATTAATTCAGATGTTGTCTGATTAACTCATAAAAAGTTCATATTTTTGGGCCAAGTAGGTCGGCAGGTTAATAACAGATGTTTTACTGCCAGTGCATTACAGCATGAATCGGTGATAAATCCATGCTAAATACATATGCATATATGATTTAATGCTGCCTTTAGGCATTCATTCTAGTCCTAATTACATTGATAGATGTGCAGTTGAAAAATGTGTGCTAGTGCTAACAATACCAGTCTGTGTAACATAACCATTTAATTATTCATATTCATATACATATTCATCGGTTATGCTCGCTGGGTGTTTGTTTCCATTTCTCACTGTCTTTCTCTTTTGGTTAGGACGTGACAGAAGTGGAGCTGGCAGAGGAGCAGGCCAAACAAGAAGACCAAGTCCTTAAGTATGTCACTGCCCACATTGTTTTATGCAACTAACAAATGCAGTCAGCCGTGTAGATGTGATTGAAGACTGACAAGGCTACGTGTCAAATCATTTTAGCAAGCTAAGCAAAACACATTCACCTCATTTTGTCTTCAAAAGCTGTCATCTCGACATTGTTTATTAAATCCTTAAAGCAATTTAGTTTTACATGATCTGATTACATCTATGCTAGTCTTTAAAGATAATAGATCAAACATAAACATGATAACTGATTGAACTCTGGACTTTTTATGGTCATAATAATTATTAGTGCCATTTTCTAATGTTAAAGGCATAGTTCACCCAAAAATGAAATTTCTGTCATCATTTACTCACTGTCATGTAGTTCCAAAGCCATTAGACTTTTATTCATCTTCAAAACACAAATGAAGATATGTTCGATGAACACTTTCACACTTCATAAAGTCATACTCCATGATGTTTACTGGTCAGACCTCAAAAATGTTTGTCTTGAGGTGTTGCAATCCTAATGAATGGACCTATTCAAAGTGTTCAGAAAGACAGATCCATTTGAATTGAGAAGTTCATGTTTTATTACAAAAGGTTTTTATATATAAAAAAAAGGATAGTTGACCCAAAAATCTACATATAGTCTTTCAAAAAAAAAAGTAAATATGACATATGATGACTAAATGTAGATTTTTGGGTGAACTATCCTTTTTTTTTATACAAACCTTTTTGAATTTATCCAGAACATAATGTCACAAACATGCAGTTTGAGTGTTTATGGATTTTATTTGTGTCTTCATAGGCAGCAGGAACTGTCAAATTTACTTCATGAGAAGAAGTATCTGAAGGCTCTGGGAATCGCTATCTCTCTGGATCAGCCGCACACTGCATTGCGAGTTATCCGAGGTACTTTTTCTTTCTTTTCTCTGCATAAATGAGTCAGAATGCTTACATTATTTTCCAACCTCATTTATTTTAAGTGGGCACTTTGATTCATTGTTAGATATAAAATCAGGTAGAACCACATTTTTATACTCCATTGATGTTTACTCACCTGCAATTTGAGACAATCTTTTGTTTAGTTTTTTTTGACAGGATTATTTTTAGAATAAAAGCGAATGAGCTTTAGTTCTTGAATGTCGTAATGTAAATTCTGGCTAATTTCCGATGGTGGCTTCCGATTGTGTAAGATGATGTTTGGTGAATAATTTCTTGTTGTCTTGTATTACAATTAATTTATTTTAACCACAGTCATTTGTAGACACTCCTTGAGAAATTCCAGCGCAGCTCTTTTGGTTTAACTGGCCAGACCTCAAAAATGCCAAATCCATATTTTGTCACTATTTGTCATGAGATGAAGCAATCCTAATGAATAGACCTATTCATAGTGTTAAAAATCCTGTTTTTGCTCTGAATACATAATCTATGAATTCATACATTTATATATTATCCAAATATAATTATAATTATAAGTTTATTTTTTGTATACGCTGATGTACTCAGAAAATATACTGTGAACACACACAAACAAAATTGTGGTCAAAAGTTTATGTAAGCCTTGTAGAATCTACAAAAGTTAATCATTTTAACCAAAATCAGAAAGATCATTATGCACAATGCATGTAAATATATATTTTTTCTTCTGTTAGTTCTTTCTTTAATATTTACTCAAGCATATGTAAACATTTGAACAGTTTTATTTTTGAGGACTGTATGTAAATTGTTTTACATCTTATGTTCTAAATAAAAAATATCATGCATTTTCTATGACCCATCTCATTTTGATAAGATTCTGCAAGGGGTATGTAAACTTTTGACCACAACCGTATACAAATAAATGTGATAAATAGTATATTATGAATGATTTATATATGAATCATCCTATAGTTTGTGCATTTCATATCCATCAATGATAATTATGTACATAAAAAATTTTTTTCAGAGATACTATATTTTATTTATTAAGGGATTACATACTATATACTCACACATTTATTTTGTGCACCCTGTTTTTGAGTTTGCTTTAAATTGTCTTTGTCCCTTATATTACAGTTCTTGCAGTGTCTACTTTTATTTTAATTCAGAAATATTGAGTAAAATGTTAGAGTTAAGATTATCTATAGTAAATTTGTCTATACTATACAAGTGCATATACAAAAAAAAAAATACAAATGTGGTAACTTATTTCAAAAAGTGAAACTTTCATATATTCTAGATTCATTAAATGGAAAGTAAAACATTTCAGAAGTTTTTTTTAAATTTAATTTCAAAGTAAAAAATTCAGTATCTCAAAATATTATAATGTTTACATTTGAATTTCATTAAATGACCATCGCTACAGTATGAAGGGTATCTCCTGCTAACTTGGCAGTGGTCCAGAAGGCAATCCACAAAGTCACAGAAGGTCATTACTGGCTGTTCACAGAGTGCTGTATCAAAGCATATTAAATGCAAAGTTGACTGGAAGGAACTGTCAAGTAAAGCCGATTCAAACACTTGAGAGAGCTTCACAAGGAGTGGACTAAAGCCGAAGTCAGTGCATCAAGTCACCACTCTCAGATGTCTTGAGGAAAAGAGCTACCAAGCCACTTCTGAAACAAAAATCTCATCAGAAGCTGTTGCTCAGTGGTCCTAAGTCCTCTTTTCAGATTAAATTAAATTTAGCATTTCATTTGGAAATCAAGGTTTTTTTAAGTCCATTGTGAATTTCTTTTTTCTAATATTGAGACACTGGATTTTTGAACTTTAATGAGCTGTAAATTCTAATCATCAAAATTAAAACAAAAACCACTTTTGAAATGTTTTACGTTACATGTAATTTGTCAACTGAAAACATTTATATTATAAAAAAATGAAAATAAAAAACAAGAATAACCAAGTGAATCATGATGATGCTCTTTAATCCTCAACAGAAATTCGTCAGCAGGAGGATGGGGTACAGGAGCTAGAGAAGACCCTCCTGAAGCTCCGTCAGGATCAGAAAGGTAGTCTTCATGTTTTGGTATGCTGCGTTAGGTCACCAGGTTCATCTTGTTTGTGTGACTGTGATGTGATGTGTTTCATGTTCAGAGTCGGTGTTGCGATACTCTGTGGTGTGGAACACTAATTCACGCAGCTGTCTGGACGCCCAGGCCGTCCTGCGGGTGCTGCTCACACACTTGAGCCCAGAGGAAATCCTGCAGTATCAGGGCACTCGTACCCATCTCGAGGGCCTCATACCATACACAGGTGGGTTCCAAAGCAGTTCACCCATGATAAACAGAACAAATTGATCTTTTGAAGGTGAACATCTGCATAAACAAACATTTAGAGTTTCTAGCAATTGCATTGAAAATAGCAATATAAATATGATTTTTTTTTCTCATTGGTAGAGAGACACATGCAGCGGATTGGTCGTCTCCTGCAGGCCTCAATGTTTCTGGATTACATGTGGCAGAAAATGCGTATTACAGGTGGTAAAGACAGGTAAAAAAAAAAAAAAAAACAAGTTCCCAAAACTTCCTGGTTGTGTATTTGTTGGCAGTTCTGTAGAATTACACAAGTCACCCCTTAATTACAATCTTTCAGGAAGTGGGTTTAAATAAATACAGTGCCCCCAGATTCCCTTTTAACAAAAGTTAAACATTTCCTTCACCGTTTAAGCTTTAAAGATTCACTCAGTAAACATCTTATTGACTTTCACTTATTAAACATCTTGCTAAACTTCCCCTTGCTATTGTCATCATCGGCTTGCTTCACTTTGGAGTATGTAAGGTATTAAAGCAGTGTGGAGCTGTTTGTTGGCACTTTTCCTATGACCGTTTAAAAAATGAACAATATTGTTTCAATTGAACACTTTTATTAACTCAGCTAGTCTAGTAACCAAAGTATGCAACATGTTTCTGAAATCTGAATGATACACATGCAGTCTGATCAGTCGAAAGTCTTGTATAATCTGCATATTTTTTAACATAAATACTTTTATCCAGTAAAGATGAATTAAATTGCTCAAGTTGTCCGTTTCAATAAATGCGGTTCCATTCATCAAATGATCCTGAAAAACATTATAGCACTATTTCCACAAAAATATGAAGCAGCACAACTCTTTTCAACATAGATAATAAGAAGAAATATTTCTTGAGCAGCAAATCATCACATTAGAATGATTTCTGAAGGATCATGTGACACATAGTTTAACATATAGTAAAACTGAAATAATAACTTTTTGTATTTTAATATTTTAACGTAATGCAGTTTTTATGTGCATTCTTTTACAAACGCTTTGCTTTCCTTGCCATTCATTTGAAAGTTTGTTCATTAAATCTACTGTTGGTCTGCTGGCTTTCTCTAGTGGGAACTTGGATGATGATGAAGAGATGGACACCAGTCCTCAATCCATCTTCATCGTAGACAAGCAACCGATGGACACGGCAGATATCTGGCAGGCATCTCTGCAACAACAACAAGATGAAGAGGAAGATCTGGAGGATCCCGAAAATAGAGAGGAGCTTCTTGATGAAGATGAGAGCATCAGCTCATCTAAGTGCGCTCATGTGAACGGTGTGAAACTGAACGGTGTGAACCGTGTGGAAGACGGAGGTCAAGTGTCCAGTGAGGAGAGTGATGACGAAGATGATGTTGTGGAAATTACCACAAAGTCCCTTCCTACGGATTCAAACCCCTCCAAAACAGCAGATATAAGGTGATTGGCTACTCTAGATGTCAATCATGATTTTTTTTATCCAGTACTGATTGTTGAATTAATGAACTACTTAAGATCTTTCAGAATTTTCAAATTCATCAACACGGCGTCGCTTTCTCTCAAACAGGGGTTTCCTGTTTGTATGATCACAGCAATTGCAAAATACCGTTTTGATGATGTTTGAAATATTGCTTTTTTATGTAGTTGTTTTGCCATTCTTCAAAATAATCTATTAGATAAGAAAAATAAAATGTATTCACATCGAAGTGTTGGAAGTAACGTGCATCTTGGAAGAATATTCCCAGTTGAATATGTTTGAAAAGGAAAAATTGTTTATAGTAATGCTTTTGCAATTATCTGGAAGTCAATGGGCAACATTTAGGAATAAACATGAAAATTCAACCAATAAAAGGATGATTTAATGTAAGCATCTATACATATCAAGTGCAATACATTTTAGTGAATGGGGTATGTTTTAAACTAACAAACAAAAGTGTTCTCTTTCTATATGCATTTTTTTTTTTGACTTTTTTTTTTTTTTTTTAAGATTTTCCTATGTCACCGTCCACAGAGCTTGTACTGATCCCAGAACATTCCTTTCTTATCTGACTTTAAGAATATCACAGAACTTCTAGCACTGTTCAAACACCATTTCCAAAAACATGCTGTTACTACAATAGTGTGTATTCAGTGTAGCTGCTTGGGTTTTCCTGATATGTTTAGTAACTTGTGCAAGCAGTGAGTCACGTCTGCTTTATTGGACATCTGAGATTGCCTTTAGTGTTAGATACACCGATTGCGTCTGTGATGGACAGCTTGAGTTGAAAGAATGCAGAGTGAATACAAAACCTTCTAGTTTTTGTCCGAATGCCATCTAAACCTGTTCTTTCTTGAGTTGTTCTTGACCTTTGCTAAAGAGACGTGACATTACAAAATCACAGTGAATTGGAACATACCAAAACATCATGCAAGATTTTAGACAAGGAGATTTGATGTGAAGTGGGGCTACAGGATACCAGAAACCAAGAAACAAGTAAAATGTTTCATTTTATTTAATCACATTTGGTTACGCAAAAACAGATTTTGTTTAAGGGTCTTTGTTTAAGGTTTAAGGGTACGGTGTGTACAGTTTTGACTGCTGACATGTATTGCATTTACTGTGCATTATAGACATACCCCATGCACTTAAATCTTTTGTATAGAAAGACATGGTAGGTGAAAAACTGGAACCAGCTCTTTAAAATGTCAAGGGTGTCCAATCCTGCTACGTTTTTTGTCGTCTTTCATGCATATAAATCAAACCCATGACCTTGGTGTTGTTAATGCCAAACTCTACTCTTTCAGATAAAGGAATAAATTAGCTGGTTAAGGTGGGATTGATTGAGTTGGAGCTAAGGATTGGAGACCTCTGACTTGGATGTTGGTCCTTAAAGAACTGATCTGGCCTGTGTTTTAGATATTTTCAGCACTGATATGCTTCTTTAACAATCCATCAGCAGGAATGAACACTCCAGGAATTTTGGTTATAGATTTTATTTTATGTTTCCAGGGATTCAACGTTGGTTAAAATAATGCAACGAGTCAACTCTGAAGAGAATATATATATATATATATATATATATATATATATATATATATATATATGTATAATATATGTCAGGATATACAATGCATATAAGGCACAAGTGATAATTTCCACTATGGAAAAAGAAAGCGAAAACTAAGAAACATACAAATATTCTGTAGAAGATTCTAAAAAATTTCGATCATTATCTTTTCTACATTTCTACATACAAGATCATCTACATTTATCAGATCCCAAAGAGCAGCTTTTATAGAAACTTAGAGACCCATCATTTGTAACATGCGTAATAATTCTGTTCCAAGAATAAGATCTAAGCTTAGTTCTAGTAGTATAAATATGTAGCAAGAATCTCTCCATAAGTTGTCCATCAAATAATCACAATAGCATCAAGCAAGCGTTACTCCAGTGCACATTAATGCTGTCCTGGACGTGGACTCTCAGATGCTCTCCTCAAGCATGTAACCTGAAGTGCTTGAGACATCGGCCTAACTGGTTCTCTGCAGGTTTTTGCGTGTGACGGTGGTGCAGCGGTTGAGTATCTCCTGAGCTTGGGGTCTGGGTGGTACCTTGGGGGAGGAGGGCATCTTGTTGAGACTGGGGTCTGATCTGCTGCTGATCATCTTGTCTTCTCCGGCACTTTCAGGGCTCAGGCTGCCAGAGGAGTCAGGCGTAGGGGTGCAACTCCTGCGTAATTGCTCTCCTGTGTATGAGCAATTTAGCGAATCGCTGCCGGAGAAGCTGCTTTCGTCGCTGAAATCTTCGCTGTCGTAGCTCACACTGCTTTGGTGCCCATTCTCGACAAACTCCACTCGCACTGATGGTGGATTCAGCCATGTTGTATGAGCGTCCGGCAGTCTACTCATTGATCGTGACATCTGCTTATCTTTAGGGTCCAGGGTGCTTCTTGGAGGTCCCAGGTTGCCCTGGGATCTGCTGAGCTCACGGCTAGAGACCTGCAGGAAATTTTCTCCAGGACGTTGAAGCTGTGTCAAGTCAAGAGTGGAGCTGGTCATCTCCCTCTTAGCAGGCATCAGGTGCATCCGTGGGTCATTGTATGGTTGCAGGTACATAGACGGTACGAATCCCGCCTTTCGATTGTACCTGAGAAATAGACAAAGACAGCTCTTAATCATCAAGAAGTAGCATTAGAGCTTGTATAACATCGATGGGTGTTTTGGTGTCATTCTTTGGAAGTTAATAAGGAAGAAACATTAGCTGCACAAACTCTTCTGCTTGCCAAGTGAGCAGGTTTTCTGCAGTTTTCCTGCCCGTTAGATTACTGGTGTGTATTTCGTGATGGAGATTTACCTCACTATCCACCAGCCGTTGTCAGACTTCTGTAACACCTCCACCACAGACCCGATCTCCACTGATAGTTCATCACTGTTCATGGCTCTGTAACTTTTGGCGGCAACATAGAAAACGCCTGACGAATGGAAGAATAAGATCCGGTAATGTAAAACTTGGTGGATCAAGTCTTATACAACAGCATGTGTTTAAAGTCCTGCTCCTGGAAGGCAACTTCAATCCTAAGCAAATCAAAGTCTTCAGGATTACTAAAAACGTTCCAGGCAAATGTGTTGGGACTTTGCAGGACAGTGGTCCTCCAGGAGCAGTGTAAGACACCGATGTACAAGGGTTATTATTTTGTAAACTGCTACCTTTGCTACTGCTACCCAAATACATTCATTTTCAAAGTTAGTGGAATAAACATAATAAGGTTGGTTTCCAAAAGACGGCTGATTCAAGGCACAAGAATGTCAAACATTCACAAGTGTGACCAAACTGGTTTAGTTTCCAAATAAATCCAGCTAGATTACAATAGAAACCGCGAAACCGGTACTTACTTTCGCCGTCCATCACATCGGGACCATCATCATCCATCTCAGCTCTCTGCAGATAAGGAGCAGGAAACCAAGCGAGATTCTTGGCTTCATTTTCCACCAGCCACCATCCTGATGAGACAAAGTAAAACAAAGTCAGCAAACACTGAAGAGAGAGACTGCAGTTTCTGTGTGGTTTGGCAAACAACGAGTTCTCACCTTTTTGGTCTTTAATGAGCACATCCACAGTCTCATCCACCTCAACCTTGAAGGGCCGATTCTTGGTGTCCTTGGTCTCAAAAGTAGCTATGCATCGGTATGTTTCAGTAACAAAGGGTTGAGTAACGTTGTTTATTCCAGCATTACCGCTGCTCAGGGAGGTTTCTGATGGCATGATCACGATACTGTCGAACAAAACACAATCTTTAATTACATTCTGTTTCAGAGACTTCATATAGTTTAGAAAATTCTAGCATGTATTTAGTATTTTCTGCTCTGCTTGCCTTGGCAGCATCAACCTTACCTGTTTTTGGCAAAGTCCGAATCGAGGTCCTGGGGTTTGGGAAGCAGGAACTGGAGGAGCTCTGAGCTCTGGCAGATACGGGGGTCGCTCTTCAGCAGTTCACTGCAGTATTCTTCCAGAGCCTTCAGTCTGAGCACCGACTTACTGGGGCTCCACTTCTGCATGCTCTTCTGCACTCTTGCAGCTGCAAATTATTATTATTTTGTATTACTTCATGATGAGGGCTTGAATTTCTATATTGTTTGATGAACAACTAGCAAAGTATTTACCTTTAAATTTGGGAACAATCCTTCCTGACCTTCTAAAGGGGTTTGAAGGAGGGAATTTCTTCTTGAGTTGTCTCTACAGTAATAAGCAAATAGATGTTATTCTGCTTGATTCTCTCTCTCTCTCTCTCTCTCTCTCTCTCTCTCTCTCTCTCTCTCTCTCTCTCTATATATATATATATACATAATATAATAAAAATGAAGAAAGAGACTTACATGCAGCTTCTTGAAGTCTTCGAGCGATCTGTACACAGTGATCTCATTTTGGTCTGACCAGAGTACAGTGGTCATGTACAACTGGGAAGAGAAGGATGTATTAGACACTTTTCATTACTTTTTAATTACATTACAGTCTTCATGTTATTGTAGCCTATGTTCAGAGTAGTGTTAATGAACCGCTGTACATGCCAGGAGTGTTCCCTTATTTCTATCTGTCTTGACACTTAAAATTAAGTTACCATTAAAATTAATATATATATATATATATATATATATATATATATATATATATATATAATAACTAATGCAAAATGGGAAATTAAAAAAGGGTCTTACCTTAGCTACTTCTTTCTGCATCACTCCAACAAGCTGAATATTGAGGGGGTATCTTTGCTCGTCCATGTTGCAGGAGATGAGTCGTGTTGTCTGTTGTTTGACGGACCGCGCGTTATATTTATCTCGCCTCCAGCAAGAGGCGGGGACCGCGTCATGCCGCTTCCAGCGCGCGCCCGCTGCTGTTACACAAACCGGAGAGACCGCTCTTACGTCACCAATATTCCTCGCAAAAGGTTGGAAGGAATTTCACGTGTTTCGATCAATCGATAAAGAGCTTTCCGATTTAAACTAATCTCTTCAGTTGCGATGTGACGTCACGTGACAACATGCCCCTCTATTATCAAGATGCGTTCATGTTCATTACTATACTTTCTTGTACAATAATTCTGAAGTTTTTCTGAAGAGTTCAGGAACGCTTTTAATTTGAAACGAATGCATTTTGAGGTATCTACCTGAACAAAAACTGCTTTTACAAAACTATACCACAATAATGAAAGGGTTGGGTTGATATATTTTGGGATAGTTTTATATCTGTATGTGCATAAACAACTATCTTGATTATTGTATTTTTCATTTAACCTTTATGTAACCAGGCAAGTCATTAAAAACAGGTTCTTGTTTTCAAGATTTCCTTAAAGACACACATATAAAGCTCATAATTTTTTTTTTTTAAAGTTAAAAAGTGGTAAAAATGTTTATTTCATATACTGTAACTGTTAAGTAATAGTTCACCCACAAAATTAAGATTCTTCATGCTGATATGAATTTCTTTATTCGGTTGAACGCAAAAGAAGATATTTTGTAGGCATATACTTAAAAAGACAAGGCAAGTTTATTTATATAGCACATTTCGTACACAATGGTAATTCAAAGTGCTTTACATAAAAGAAATTAAAATAATAATGAAGAAAAATAATAATAAAAAAGCAATTTTAAAACTTTTAAAATTATAAAAAAATAACTTATTTAAAATGAATTTAAAACAGTTAGAAAATGATTTTACATAAAATAAAATAAAAGAAAACAGTGAAAATATAGTGCAATTAGTTCGGACATTGCACAGTGCTCATTCAATAAATGCACAGCTAAAAAGTTTTGTGTCTAGATTTAAATGTGACTAGTGTTTTAGCACATCTGATCTCTTCTGGAAGCTGATTCCAACTGTGGGTGGCATAGTAACTAAAAGCGGACTCCCCTTGTTTTGTGTGAACCCTTGGTATTTCTAACTGACTTGATCCTAGTGATCTGAGTGGTCTGTTAGGCTTATATTCAGTGAGCATATCTGAAATATATTCCGGTCCTAGGTCATTTAGTGACTTATATACGAGTAAAAGTACTTTAAAATCAATCCTAAATATAACTGGAAGCCAGTGTAAGGACCTGAGGACTGGTGTGATATGCTCAGATTCTCTGGTTCTAGTCAGAATCCTGGCAGCAGCGTTCTGGATGAGCTGCAGCTGTCTAATGATCTTTTTGTTAAGGCCGGTGAGGAGCCCATTACAATAGTCCACCCTGCTGGTGATAAAGGCATGAACAAGTTTCTCCAAGTCTTGACTGGAAACAAAACATCTAATTCTTGCAATGTTTTTTAGATGATAGTATGCTGATTTAGTTACTGCTTTGACATGACTACTGAAACTGAGGTCTGTCTCCAGAATCACACCAAGATTCCTGACTTGATTTTTTAGTTGTATGACCCCTAGAGTCAAGGTATGCATTCACCTTGATAACTTCATCTTTGTTTCCAAATGCAATGACTTCAGTTTTTTCCTTGTTTAACTGAAGAAAGTTCTGGCACATCCAACTATTCATTTCATCAATGCATTGGCAGAGGGAGTCAATGGGGCTGTAGTCATTTGGAGATAAGGCTAGGTAAATCTGGGTATCATCAGCATAGCTGTGATAGGCAATTTGGTTCTTTCTCATTATTTGACTTAGTGGGAGCATATACAGGCTAAATAAGAGTGGTGGGA
Organism: Carassius auratus; assembly: GCF_003368295.1. Taxonomy (NCBI): domain Eukaryota; kingdom Metazoa; phylum Chordata; class Actinopteri; order Cypriniformes; family Cyprinidae; genus Carassius; species Carassius auratus. The sequence goes on along the minus strand of NC_039270.1, from coordinate 7,482,079 downwards.
GAATTGACCCTTGTGGGACTCCACATGTCATGGACGTCCACTTAGACTTATGCTCTCCTAGACTCACATAATAGCCTGACCTCATAAGTATGACCTGAACCATCCCAGAAAGCCCGACCCAGTTTTCCAGTCTCTCTAGTAGTATGTTATGATCGACAGTGTCAAACGCAGCACTGAGATCTAGTATCGACACTGTCAAAAAATAAATAAATAAATAAATAAATATATATATATATATATATATATATATATATATATATATATATATATATATATATATATATATATATATATATACACACCAGTGTTAATTTCGTTGACTAAATATTTTCGTCATTATTTTCGTCACGAATATATTTTTGCCGACGAAAACGAAACGAAAACTAAAATAGAAGGCACTGATGGAGACTAAAACTATGACTAAATTGATTGACATTATCGTCAACGAATAAAGGACGAGACGAAAATAGACTGTGACGAAAATCAAATCAGCAGACGGGAGAGATGCGAGGAATGAGCAAAAGAACCGGCAAAAAAGAACAGACTGCATGAGAGAAGAGAACCAATCAGAGCCTGACTTATTGAGACGTGAAGCGAAGGTTTTCAGTTTTTATGAGCTCCCGGGAAGTCGGCATTCGAAGAGGTGATAGGGACTTTAAGCAACAGCCTCTGGTGGAACGGCAACGCCATTCTGGCGTTGTATTGCGCCTGCGCGAATTTAACTGCTACTTTGTGACGTTCTAATTTAACGGTCTACTACGGGAGAACAGCTGATTCGCCGGAGTCGCTACAACGTGAGAGGTTAGGTAAATAAATGTTATGTTTTTAGACTTATTTACATCATACAATATTAAAAACTCCTCTTCTGACAAAAGATTGTCATTTAACGCCAAAAGCAATCCTTCTCCTGCTTTTTTAAATTATATATTTTTTTGGATCTCAATAAATGAATTAATGCTGCGTTGCGCTGTTCTGTTTTACCGTTGCTTAGTGACTTTTACGTTCTTGGCTACAGCGGTGTGACGGCAAACTTCCGGTCGCTGTAGCCGTTCCATTCGCAGCTGTTGCTTAAAGTCCCTACTGTCTAAAAGAGCGACAAAATGTCCACAGCTCACTTCACGTTTGACGACGAACAAAACAAACAAAACAAAGTGTAAAGCACGCAGAGCGCTCATTCGTGGCAAGAACACAACCAATTTGAAAAGACATTAACAGACGAGCCACCCGGACATTTTCTGAAATGTAATTTTACAACGATGTTCTTTTGTTTATCGAGCTAAGCAAAATTGGAATAGTGCAGTGCGTAGATGTTGTAGCATTAAATATTACGAACTGAAAAGTACTGTAAAATAGCCCCTTCTTCAAATTAGATGCGAGCACAATACTAATACGTAATATCATGATAAATACATTTGATTAATACTAATGTTTAGTATATTTTATAATGTTCTACTTGTTGACAATATCACAAATATTTCTATATTAGTCATGTGAAACATGAATGTTCACATCCTATCATTATACATACAAATCTAGCAATAATGTCGTATTTAAAACATACAATATTGCTAGACAAATGAATACCTTATAAAATCTTGTTACTTTTTTTATCCACCTAGCTGCCAACTTATTAAATATTTACTTTAAATGTATGCACTTATTGTTCAGCTCAGCTGTAAGCTTTAAGGTCCAGAACCTAACATTATTTTTCTTTTATTGATGGTCAATTGGCAGCTAGTTATTGTTTACATTATCATGACAGTGTTTGTTGCTGCATAAAAGCTTTTGAATCGAAATAAAGACACAGTTGTGTTGAAATAAAGTTGAATTTGTGTTTTATCTATTTTGGTTAAGTTTGTTTCCTATACCAGCTGTAAAAAATTGTCTAGTAAATCTGTTATTGATTTTAGTCTTATTTTAGTCGACTAAAATACCAAGCAATTTTAGTCGACTAAAATACCAAGCAATTTTAGTCGACTAAAATAAGACTAAAATTAAAACAAATCAGATGACTAAAACTTGACTAAAACTAAAAAGAATTATAGTCAAAAGACTAAGACTAAAACTAAATTAAAATTTCGTGTCAAAATTAACACTGATACACCAGTGTTAATTTTGACACGAAATTTTAATTTAGTTTTAGTCTTAGTCTTTTGACTATAATTCTTTTTAGTTTTAGTTAGGGTTAGGGTTAGCTGGTATAGGAAACAAACTTAACCAAAATAGATAAAACACAAATTCAACTTTATTTCAACACAACTGTGTCTTTATTTCGATTCAAAAGCTTTTATGCAGCAACAAACACTGTCATGATAATGTAAACAATAACTAGCTGCCAATTGACCATCAATAAAAGAAAAATAATGTTAGGTTCTGGACCTTAAAGCTTACAGCTGAGCTGAACAATAAGTGCATACATTTAAAGTAAATATTTAATAAGTTGGCAGCTAGGTGGATAAAAAAAGTAACAAGATTTTATAAGGTATTCATTTGTCTAGCAATATTGTATGTTTTAAATACGACATTATTGCTAGATTTGTATGTATAATGATAGGATGTGAACATTCATGTTTCACATGACTAATATAGAAATATTTGTGATATTGTCAACAAGTAGAACATTATAAAATATACTAAACATTAGTATTAATCAAATGTATTTATCATGATATTACGTATTAGTATTGTGCTCGCATCTAATTTGAAGAAGGGGCTATTTTACAGTACTTTTCAGTTCGTAATATTTAATGCTACAACATCTACGCACTGCACTATTCCAATTTTGCTTAGCTCGATAAACAAAAGAACATCGTTGTAAAATTACATTTCAGAAAATGTCCGGGTGGCTCGTCTGTTAATGTCTTTTCAAATTGGTTGTGTTCTTGCCACGAATGAGCGCTCTGCGTGCTTTACACTTTGTTTTGTTTTGTTCGTCGTCAAACGTGAAGTGAGCTGTGGACATTTTGTCGCTCTTTTAGACAGTAGGGACTTTAAGCAACAGCTGCGAATGGAACGGCTACAGCGACCGGAAGTTTGCCGTCACACCGCTGTAGCCAAGAACGTAAAAGTCACTAAGCAACGGTAAAACAGAACAGCGCAACGCAGCATTAATTCATTTATTGAGATCCAAAAAAATATATAATTTAAAAAAGCAGGAGAAGGATTGCTTTTGGCGTTAAATGACAATCTTTTGTCAGAAGAGGAGTTTTTAATATTGTATGATGTAAATAAGTCTAAAAACATAACATTTATTTACCTAACCTCTCACGTTGTAGCGACTCCGGCGAATCAGCTGTTCTCCCGTAGTAGACCGTTAAATTAGAACGTCACAAAGTAGCAGTTAAATTCGCGCAGGCGCAATACAACGCCAGAATGGCGTTGCCGTTCCACCAGAGGCTGTTGCTTAAAGTCCCTATCACCTCTTCGAATGCCGACTTCCCGGGAGCTCATAAAAACTGAAAACCTTCGCTTCACGTCTCAATAAGTCAGGCTCTGATTGGTTCTCTTCTCTCATGCAGTCTGTTCTTTTTTGCCGGTTCTTTTGCTCATTCCTCGCATCTCTCCCGTCTGCTGATTTGATTTTCGTCACAGTCTATTTTCGTCTCGTCCTTTATTCGTTGACGATAATGTCAATCAATTTAGTCATAGTTTTAGTCTCCATCAGTGCCTTCTATTTTAGTTTTCGTTTCGTTTTCGTCGGCAAAAATATATTCGTGACGAAAATAATGACGAAAATATTTAGTCAACGAAATTAACACTGTGATACACACACACACACACACACACACACGGCTACCATCAACTGATTGGTTACCAACACTCTTTAAAGTATTTGTGTGTGTGTGTGTGTGTGTGTTCAACAAAATAAATAAATGCATTCAGGTTTGAAACAACTCAAGGGTGAGTAAATGATGGCAAAATTTGGGCAGAACTATTCCTTTAAGACTCATCTTTATTAAAGCAACTGCAAATAGTAGACACTTTTAACAAACAGAAGCAAAGGCCTGATGTTTAGTTGAAATTGCTGATGGTGAATGAAATCCATGACTTTCTTTAAATGAGTGGTAATGAAAGGGAAATGGCAGTTCTTAAAATGGACTTGTATGTTGCAATCAGCTATAGTGGGAAATGGAAATATGCTAAATTAAGTCTATGTTATGATGTAGTAGTCTAGACCGGAAAGGAATAATGATTATATACTTATGAGTTTGTATTACTCAGTACTTGTAGCCCTTCACATCAGTGCTGTCATATTCATAAATTTATTTACTTATTTGCTGATGTGTGCATAATTCAGCAATAAACCCCAGACATTCCAGGAAATAGAAGATTAAAAAAATAAACAAAAGATTCCTGTTGGGTTATAAGAAGCTTTAAGGAAGTTTCATTCCTCTCAGATGTACATTTGAAGCAGACACCTTTGTTTATTGTATCACGTTTTTTTCCCTCTCATTGCATTTTTCGATCAGTGTCTTTTTAGAGACTCCATAGTATAATGATATATGTTTAACAGATGCTAAAAACAGTTGTTTTTTGCTATTTAATATAGCATGGACTAATGAGAACATATACAACTTAATATTACATTCAATCTATATTAACAAATATGAACACGATATAATTCATGTTCATTTGAACCAATGTGGTTAACTAACAGTAGTGTTTTTTTTTTTTGTTATGTGGTAATATTATTGAATGATAATATTCATTCTCAAAAATAGAATAAGGAATATTTTATCAGAAAAACGCACTGGAACTAGATTGCAAATAAAGAACCTTTATTTTAAGAGTGTTCCTGTTTTACTTTGCATCCTCATACTCCACCAACTTTGGTGATGATTTCACTCTTCTACAGTATTTCTCAATTTCCTGGAAACGTTTAGATGGACGCAAATATAAACATGGAGAATGTATACATTTATCATAAGACAGTAGTGAAAAGCCTTTCCACTATTGTGTATTTTCTGAAGTCCATGCCGTGTGAAGCAGGTGAATGCGGTTAGCTAAGCTAAAACCACAGACCACGATAACCCAGTTTCCCAGAGATATGGACATCAAACAGAGCTGGACCGTTTGTGTTTTTGTCATTCAACATCTGCGTGAATTTCCACCCCACACTTTATCTTTTAGCTCTTTGGTTTGAGCAGCTTTTGAAGCTGTGGCTTCTGTTAAATGGTGCAATCATTTGAAGTCACATTAATAATGAACGACATCCAGCGGACAACATATTTTAATTTCTGACATTACATTTCTAATGCATGATGCACAAAGGTAACATTATATAAGCTATTCACTATTGTAACTTGATTTGTTTCCTCATTGGGAAAGGAGAGTAACTGGTCTTCTCCTGAAGTGCATCATTTCCTGTTGTGAATCATGTGGAATGCATTCACTCCTACATAATTCTGGATGACTGGAAAGTGCAGACCACGAAGCACATGGTATACTGTATCCCATAATGCATTGCGCTCAACTTTAACTTTGGAATGTGTTGCACATTTGTTGTCAAAATCCAAATGAGTTCATATTTACAGAATACCGAATAGTTAAGTGGAAACATGGGAAATCTTTTCTATGTACTTTCGCCAGTTAAACAGTGTTTAAAGAGAACTGACAATTCAATTATTGTTTATGCATAATGCATAATGGATAGAAGGTTTTCAGTATACTGTATAGATCACAGTCCATGTGCTAAAGATATGATTACTACACCATCTACTGGTTGAGAGAGTCGCTTGCATACATTTATGTGTAATACATCATGAGAGTAACCCAAATGAATCACTTATTATTTCACTTTCCGTATGTAGTTTGCACAAACCTATAAAAAAAGAGAAAAAAGTAAATAGATTTTCTCTCTCTCTCATACACAAACACAGACACACACGCACAAACAACTCCGGATCAATAGTCTTTATTTTCTTATCCTTTTGTGCCAATAAAAAGATCACTCATAGTTATAGAGAATGAAATCATTTGTGTACACCACAAACAGCCCTGTTATGTACATCCCCTCCTCCTGTACTGTAACATCATGTGCAGTGACCTTTCATTTGCTTAGCATTTCTTTAAATAAACCTTGACCTAAAGGAAACAGAGTATTAGGCGCAGCAATCAAACATCTTACGTCTTCATAAACACTTCTCTCGGACCACATTTCTGGTTTTTAAGGACAACAAAAGAACTCAAACAGGAAAAGATGTCAAATTTACACGTCAATTTACTGCGTGTGTTTTAGACATTTTGCATGTGAGTTAATGTGCAGCATTAGAAGAATTTGGCCATGGCATGGCCAAAATAAAACTAATCAATTCTATGTACAAAATGTCATTAGGAGATCTCAACATAGCTAGGTTGAAATGTGGCGTGAACGTGTGGTTAAACACTTGCTAGTCTACAAATCCAACAAAGAGGTTTTGGTGGATGAGGTACAGTGATCTTTCATCTCAAACGCTTTTTCGTAACTCTCACATTCTTTCTGTACAGAGCTTAAAACTAATGATTATAAAAGTGGTTTAAAGACAAATCTTTGACTTTTAAGGCAAAGGGTTTGACTAAAGCTTAATTGGACGCATCTGGGTTTTGTATCATAAATGAGTCTCCGAATATTTCAGCACCGCCGTAGCTGCTGAAACATCAGACAAAAATTGCGCCTCGAGGCTGATGGGTAGTTTTAAATTAACAGTGTTGTCCACCATCTGGACTGTTTTCTTTGAAAAGTCTTCCTGAGCCCTCCAATATAAACATTTGCTTATTCATCATGACATCTTCGGCAAAGTCTGAAAGTCACGATACGCTTCTTGCGTTCCGACACGCCGCGTGACATTGGTGCCAATACCACTCAATACTCTCTGAGCTGTCAATATTAAAGTGAACAAGTGAGAAGTTATTATTCTCAAACCTAAAGAGACTTGTAAGGAAGCCTGGTTCCACCTCAGAATAATAATAATAAAGTTAATTGTGAATTTTTTTAACAACTCTGACTTTATTTCTCTCAGTTCAAACTTTTTATTAACTCAAAGAAAAAGTCAAAATTATGAGATGTTAATTTAGATTTCCGGGAAACAAATGTAGAATTGCAAGATGTAAATTTAACATTCAATGAAAAAAAAAAAAAAAAAAAAATCAGACTTGCGAGATACACACTCGGAATTCCAAGAAGAAATTCTGGAATTTTGAGATATAAATGTGAAATTCTGAGGAAAAAAATTTGAATTGCAAGATGTTAACTTTGAGTTCCGAGATAAAGTCAAAACTGCAAGATATAAACTCCAAAATCTGGGACAAAAATAAATCAGAATTGCGAGATGGAAAAAAAAAATTACTTTTTACTTTCCTGAAATTCTGAGAAATAAATTTTAAATTCTGAGGAAAAAGTCAAAGCTGTATGATATAATATTGAATTTACAAGGAAAGAAACCTAATTGCAAGATGTTAACGTTAACTCTGAATTCCAAGAAAAAAATGACAAATAAAAGTCACAATTGTAAGATACAGGACTGGAAATGTCAAAATTGCGAGATATAAACTTCCAAAATTCAAAAAGGTCATTTGAAAGATTGTCAAGAAGTGCGAAATACAGGCTTAGAATTCCAAGAAAAAAATCCAGACTTTTTCTTTCCTGAAATTCTGAGGTAAAAATTCGAGGGGATATAAACTTGAATTTCCAAGGACAAAAATTTGAATGGCAAGATTTTAAATCTGGAAAAAAATAAAAAAATAAAATAAGAATCGCAAGATAAAAGTCTGAATTGTGAGATGTTTAAGCTGCAGTCCGTGACTTTTTTTGTGTTCAAAATTTATATAATAAGCGAGTAAACCAAGAATTCATTTTCCAAACCATGTTTTTGGCTCGTCTTGAATCACTACGGTACACCTATAATAAGTGTTTATATTCGGACTATTAAGACTGGTTTGGGTAGTAGCCCAGTACCTGCGTGATTCGCCTCAGACATAAACAGAGAGAAGTAACTCCAGCTACAATGTTCTTCAGCAAGACTCACGCAGTTCTGTTTATTAACCGCTAGAGCGCCAAAAGTTACAGACTGCAGCTTTAACTAAAAATTCCAAGATATACACTCAGATTTGCCTGAAATAAATTAAGAATTGCATAATAAATAAAACAAGAAGTCAATTTGCCTTCATGTTCACATTGCGTGGTGGAAACAGGCTTCCATATACTTGAGATTCTTATAAGCTGAGATTTTTCAGGTTGCATAGCAAAACAAGGAGCGTAAAACTACCCACAGATTTAGTTTTTTTCCCCAAACTCAGAAAGAAATGTTTCATCCAAAGCAGCTTTACAAATAGCTTTACCCCCATGGGATAATATATATATATATAACTCTTTCCAAAACACCTGACTCCATCTCATAATAAAAAATATATCACACGTAGACGCAAAGGACCCAGCTGCTATATATGTGACTTTTGATGATACACCTTACGTTAATAAAAAAAAAACAGTGTCTGGGGGCCAAGCAAGCCGCAGACAATAGCAACTCTCCATATCCATCATATCGCACACTGTATCTTTAATACGTCTTCAACAGAAGTCCCAGTGTCTGCATACAGTGTCCCACTCACAGTCTTTTCAAACAGAACGATTAAAAATAAATTAAAACAGATTTCAAAACTTCTAGATCGGCCATGCTCTTTTATCAAATTACAAGGCGAAAAAAAAAAGAGAAAAATATCCCCATTGGCTCTTCCATCCAGGCAGGGCAACGAAAATAGTTTTCTAGGATGATCGGAAAACAGATGCGTTAAAAACATAGAAACATAAAAGGAAAAACAAAACGCTAACACTGCTGCGAATCCCCGAATCCCACTCGCTCGCTCGCTCGGCTCGTGTAGAGAGTCTCCTGAAAGAGTTCCTTCCTCCCTCATTCCTCCAGTTATTCTTTCACTGAGCGGAGAGGACAGCCGAGTCCTGGGCGTGATCATTAGACAGTTCCTCTCGTTCTCTCCTATCACTTCCTCTGTCCGCTGTAGATTCACCTCCAGGACTTCAGCGTCACCGGAACTCGTAGATGGGTGCGCTGTGTTCAGGGACGTGTGTGAGGTTCAAAGACTGATACCTGATAGGAACAGGATTACAGTTGGGTTCTTGAGGTCATATATATTGAAGATTTAGAATACATTTCGAATTCTATACCATTCTGAGCTTCTGTGGTAGTAGTAGCCCTCTATGGTGGCTGTAGACTTCTGGAAACAGATGTAGTAGAAGCCGGCGAAGGAAGCACCGCTGATGTCTTTGATTGTGTGATCTGGAACTAGGAACTGTTCCTGAAACAAACACAACATCAATTTTTTGCATCAATCCTTCAGTCTTCAGTTTCACATGATCCTTTAGAAATCATAATAATATGCTGATTTGCTGCTCAAGAAATATTTCTTATAATTACCAATAATGAAAGCAGTCGTGCTGCTTCATATTGATACATCATAATGTTGGATCAATATGTAAAGTACACAAGAACAGCATTTATTTGAAATGCAAATCTTTTGTAATATTAAAAACGCCTTTACTGTCACTTTTGATCAACTTAATGCATCCTTGCTGAATAAAAGTATCTTTCAAACATACAAGAGATATCTTATATCAACAGTACTGCATATGGTTTTATTCATAAAACAGAGTCTACCTTCCACCGCATGAAGACGTAGTCGCTGTTCTGTAGTTCTTCATAGTCGAAGTCATCCGAATTAAAGCTTTTTGCATACTGATAAAATGCTTGAAACTTCCCCTGAGGAGAAAGACGAGAAAAACAGATTTAACAGATCAGGTTTTACTCGCATTTGAGTCACGATGCATAATGATTCAGAATCATGATGGGTCACACACTGAATCATGACATTATTTATTACCCAGTGTTTTCGGTCGACATCCTCGTCCGCGTCCCATTTCCTGGTTAAAAAAGGCCGTTTCTTGCTTATGATCTCCCCAGCGAAGAATGTAGTAAGCGTGGGATATTCCTACAGAGAGCAGCAGAGCGACATTCACGCTTATTATTCTCCAAAAAGAATTGAACATCAAATGAATAGCGCATCATTTGCCATTCTTCCTTGTCTCAGGACATTTTGGGGTTTAAAGAGCATTTCTTATTTAAACTTACATATAGCATTAAAGTCAGTTAAGTCCAATTAATATTCATTAATCAGTTCAAAGCGTCCATTTCAAACAAGGGATTCAAAAATTGCACCAAATGTTTGCTCAAATATTAATCTAATATTTTTATATACTAGAATGATTTTTTTTAAATACTCTACTATTCAAATATATTTTTTATTTAATGTATTTCTTTTATTTTCATAAATTCATATTTTCAGCAAGGATATGTTAAATTGATCAAGTGACAGTAAAGACATTTGTAACGTTGCAAAAGATTTCGGTTTCAAATAAATGCTGTTCTTTTCAACTTTCTATTTATCACATAAATCTGAAGAAATTAAGCAACACAAGTTTTTTCAATAATGATAATAAGAAGAATTTTTTTTTTATTGACCACAAAATAAGTCACCGAATGAATCAAACAAGGAGTAATGCTGGCTGAAAATTCAGCTTTATAATTCTATAATAAAATTACATATGCAAATAGAAAATAAATATTTTAATGTGTATTATGTGTATTATTTATGTATTTTAAATGAATAATGATATGAAAATTATTAAATATCATTCTCTTAAATTTTTAGGGGGAAAAATTAAACATTCTTTGATTATTTTTAACTAATATATATATATATATATATATATATATATATATATATATATATATATATATATATATATTTTTTTTTTTTTTACATTGTTCTAGATGGCTAGACTGGAAGAAGAAAAATTCAAAATACCAATACACTCTAACTGAGCAGCAGATCAATGAAGCAGTTTAAAGTGTATGTAGGCTTCTGTATGTTGATGAAATCATGGACTATCAGTGGGAGGACAGATCTGTGTCCAAACCCGCTGTGCACTGCTCCAGCATCACAGACAAACCAGAAGACCACAAAAGCAGAAGCTCCCAGACAAACAAGAGTGTTTTTTGTTTATCTCACGTCCTGTCACACACTGATCACAGGCTACTAAAAACCACATTACAGATTTAGTAAACAGCTCACAGTATGATTATGCAGTCACTGTCTCACCTCTGTCAAACCTTTGATCTTGAGGTATCCACACAGGTATGAGTCCTCCATGGTCACATGCTGTGGGTCCAAAGCAAAGGGTTTTAATAAAATCAATGATGAACAGATCTGCAAATGTCAATGTCAATTCAATAAAACTACTAGAAAGTGCTAACCTTGCCTCAAACATGAAGTTACGACACTCAAAAATGCGACAGACTGTAACTCCAGATTCACTGACATACAATATCAGAAATGGAAATGCATTTCACAAATACATATTACACACACACACACATACAGTGGTGGGCAAAATGATTAGAACACTAGTGTTTTCACTGACACTACAGCAAAAGATAGAAATAATTGACTTTAAAGCATTTTTAGCTGGTGAAAACACTAACTGGTCTAAAAATATTGCCCACCACTGTATGTAAACTACTTAGACAGCAGTTATGGACACAAAACTACCTAGTAAACTGCCTGCTTACAAACAAACAAACATTTTCGAGCTTCGCAGTCACCGTGAGCTCTCTACCTAGACAGCAGTTCTGGACAGCAGTCATTTGGATTCTCAGAAGCGTTGACATCCAGAATGCTGCCTAGCTAGGGAGCTCACTCGTTGCTAACCACACATGTTTACCTGCAGAACTACCTCGACATCATAGGAGTTCCCTTTGCTCTTCTGGTAGCCGCGGAACTGGGAGCCGCTGTAGAGCAGAGAGGTGTGGACGCCGGGCTGCTGGGTGTTTATCGGCGGGGGCGGAACGAGAGAGGCCGAGGCCAAGCAGGCCAGCGGCGAACCCTGACAGCAGGCGGTACGGACCGGCATGATCGATCGCTTCCGCGGGGCTCTCCCCGAGCTCAAGCGGCCGAGCGGCGCTTATCTGACGCGCTGGAACGGGAGAAAACGCGACACTGACAGCGCGATTCGTAAGTTTCGGAGTTTCTCCCGCAGGACCCGAGGTTACGTCCCTTCACAGCAGAATGAGGGCGCTCAACGGCGAGTCATGTGACCCAGCGTGCTGTTAACTGATTGGATGACGCACGTCGAGTAACAATGACGCTGGATGCTAATTGGCTGCTTTTTAGAAAAGAATGATGGGATTTGTAGTTCTAACGTGACTTGATGGAAGCGTTACTGTAGACATATAGGGACTCGTTAATGTTGTAGATGTGACAGCTGTTTTAAACAACGAATTTGGCAGTATAACATGATTAACGGTCGTCAGTTTGGATAAACATATGAGCAGTAACATTCTTGTTGGTATTACGATATATTTAATCTGTGATAATTTGATAAACAAAGTACATGAAACAGGATGGTGTTAGCTCTGTTGACTTAAGTTAATTTAGATATTTATAATGCTATATATATATATATATATATATATATATATATATATATATAGCTGCCTACACCCCATTTGAGAAATGCCCTTTTATGTACAGTCAACAAATGGAGTTGCTGTAACACTGGTACTTCCCTGTAGATGGCAGCATTTCATGAAATACAAAAAACAAAAAACGTCAAAAGGGCTGCATCTCTGTATTTAATAAACAAAAATAATACAGATGCATACTTGTTTACTAACAACAAAATAGCTAAATTATTTTACAGGATTTTTTTTTTTTTTTTTTTACGAATCAGATTTGAGAAAGATTTTAATGGTGCTCAGACAATCGCATGTCCTCCAGCTCATCCTTCACGTAACTAACGTAGTTTCGGATCTCTGAGGTGCGCTTGCGATTCCTCTTCACTTCTTCATCATGTATCTATTAACACAAACAAAACAAATTCAACAATTACATTTTATTTAATAATAAAAATCAGGACAGCTGCGTGGTAGGCTGCATTGCGACAAAACAATATAATAGTTGATGTCTAAAAGCACAGGAAGTGTGTTCATTATCACATACTGATTTCAGCAGTCCGCTCATCCAGCTGTTGATCCGTGTCAGTAGCTCATCCTCCCTGTTATCAATCTTCAGCAGGTGGATGTCGTGGGAAGCACTGACTGCATTGGTTACTGTGTCTTTATCTACCAGCAGCTACATAGCAGCATAAGAAATGAGGACAAAACAGGATCAATCCTAAAATATGTGTCTGGGACATAAATAATAACCATTACTTCTTCATTCATAATGGATAAATACAAATTATTTTTTGTTTCTATGTTAAGTGATCAAGTGTTTTTAACTGACCATGGCCATATCATCAGGGATTTCCTCCTCTAGCTCATTTTTGACCACCTTCTCCAGTGTTGCCAAGGCAATCTCCAGCTGTTGTTCATGGTGCTGGTTCTCCAGGTCTCGGCACTGTGCAAATGTGCCCCCGAGTCAAAGAAGTATTTTTTAATAAATGTATTTGTGTGCGTTTAAGATTTGTTGAAAAAAGGATATATCCCTTGCACATATTCAATAAACCCTCCAACCATGTCTGAGATGCTCCTCTCAAAGTCTTTGAAGATGTCCTTAAAAAAAGCAGATTAGTGAAACTTCTATTTGGTTACGGTGTTACGATATGGTCCATATATAATAATACATTAAAGGAATATTTCTAAAAAAAAAAAAAAAAAAAAAAGACACCCTCAGGCCATCCAGCCCCAGATGTAGAAGAGTTTGTTTCTTTACAAAATTTAGCGTGACCACTTTCTCACCAGTGGATGCTCTGCAGTGAATGGGTGCCGTGTGAATAAGATTTCAAACAGCTGATAAAAACATCACAATAATCCGCACCACTCCAGTCCATTAATTAACATCTTGTGAAGATGCATGTTTGTAATAAATCAATCGATCAAGATGTCCTCTATCCATAATATTGCTTTCTCCGATGAAAGTCATCTCTTCTGAATCAGGAGAGAAATATGCACAGATCCAAACAGTCCAAACAAAAACGCAGCTTCTCGCTTCACAAGGTATCACTTGATGGACTGGATTCATTTGAAATGCTTGTGGATTATTGTGTTGTTTTCATCAGCTGTTTGAAATCTTATTCTGACGGCACCCATTCACTGCAGAGCTTCCTTTGGTGAGCAAGTGATGAAATGCTAGATTTCTCCAAATTTGTTCAAATGAAGAAACAAACTCATCTAAATCTTGGACGGCCTGAGGGTGAGTACATTTTTATCTACATTTTTGCATTTTGGGGTCAACAACTCTTTTTATTCATTCTGACCTCCAATTGGTCCACCAGCTGCAGTTCCAGACTCAAGAGGGTTTCAGAGAGCTGGCTGGCCTGCTCCTGGCACAAACTGATGTGGTCTTCAAGTAGCTCGACATCTGTGATCTGTTGCATTTCCAATATTTTCTGCAATAGAATGGAATTCCATTTGTGAGCATTTTTTTGTGTGTCCAGCTGCTTGTATCATTTTCCCAACTTGCCTGAGGGAGAAGAAACTAACCTGCCTCCGGGAGCTTTCAAAGTCAGCTGCTATTTGTGCTGCTTTCTGCCGATTATCAGCCACTGCCTCATGGGAACAGGAAAAAAAGGATTCCACCTCAGCCGTTCTCTGAGCATGCTGAGTCAAACCCGCATCAAATATCTGCACACAGAGAGCCTCCATCTTGCTCTTAAAAGTACATGGATTGTCAAGGTAAATGGACTTTTGGGGCCTTTCAGTATTTTTAATCACAGTTCTATTTTGTTTGGCATTCCTGACAAGGATATGACTCAAGCAATTCTTCCATTCCAGGGAGAAGAGCCAGTTTCTCCCCATCAGGATCTTCATCAAACATGCTGTCATAGAGCTGAGGTCCATTCAAGAACTCCACGAATGCATCCTTTAAGAGAAGGAAGCGATATTTATTCACCAGTGTGAAGGAGTATATATTACTTAGGCTAGCCCGGTTAAAATGTGTAAATTTGAATTCTGAATCCTAGAACATTAAAGGCCTTTATCTAAATGGTAACGATGGTCACCTTGTGCAGCTGAAGCTCCTCGTTGCTGATCTTCTGAGCCTCAATTGCCTGCTGCTCCTGGAGCTCATTTTCTTGCATTCCCTCAATTGCATACTTATACTTTGTATAGGCAGTTTCACGCTGTATATGTAAAAACATGTAAAACATAGTCATTATAAACAGAACTAAAACATAATAAGAATAAAAGAACAAAATAAGGACAAAGGTTATCTATCCCTTGTGAAAGATATCCACATGTCCACAAAATTAAGCCAAACAACTACAATTATATGCAGGTCTTATAAAGCAGTCAAAATCTTTGAAACAATCCTCACTGTTTGTTCATCCAGCAGTCTGTAGTCCAGATAAACTAAGTCTGGAAGATACGCTGTCACAAATGTCTTGTAGCTCTCTTCCTCACAGATAGGGTTTCCCGCAAGATTGAGAGTGCGTAAATTCTTAAATTTTCTTAGGTATAACACCTGCGGGATTGGATTGGATTTCCTTCAGCTTTATGTTTGAGTGACATTCGTGGATGAATTCAATTAACTGAATAAGTGGATAGCTTCATACCGTGAAATCACACACACTTTTTTTTCACACAAATGTATCGTTTAAAATACAGTTGGCTTACATTTTCAAGCTGAGCAATTGCATTGTTTCCAAAAGAGAGGACGTGCAGGTCTCGCAGAGAATCCAGGTTTTCGATGACAGAAATGCGGTTGTTGAATAAGCTCAAGTCCTTAAGTTTCACAAGAGAGTTCAGTCCTTCAATCACTTGAATGTTATTAAATGACAGATCTGAGGAATACAAGAATCACAGATTATTAGCGTCCGCATCGGGTTTGATATCAACAAGACCACCGGAACTCACCAAGCCAGACCAAATTAGTCAGATTTTTTAATCCTTCAATCCTCTCGATAACATTATTATCCAGCTGAAGTTTTGTTAAAGAGGTGAAATGCCACAGGTGGTAAATCTTCAGGATGTCTAAAAAAAAAAAACACACACAAAAAAAAACACATCAATATATTTATATTTTGAAAAAAAAAGACATATTTTTGTACTATTTTCTCATGCAGTTCTCATTAATGTAACGTTAACATTTATATATAATTAAAAATAACTAAATATCCACAAATGTATATGAAATATGTACTGAATTAGTTTAATTTGATGATACAATTCAGGTGTGTAATGATCAGTGATGTTCATACTCCTGTAGTCGAGTCTTAGTTGTAGCACGTCTTCATACTGGACGCCCTCTTTCTTGGATATATCTCCAGCTTGTCCCTGAGGTCCCTGTTCCTCAATTGCTTGTTTTAGCATCTCCTCATCTATTACTTTAGGTTCATCCTGTTGCCAGTTCATTTTGCACTGCTTCTGGTGACTGGAGCCGTTTTTTACCTGAAAACACACACGGCCCACGGAGATTAGAAACGCAATGACTCGGTATCTAGAGAATATAAAGCAGTTGCTTATTTTCGAGACCTGTCATCATAAAATCAGTCAAAACCAGAATCCGTCATCATTTCAAAGTTGTTTGTTTCGGTATTAAAAGCTCATATTTGGTAATAAACTCTCTGTTGATAACAGACCTGCCTGGAATAAGCGCACGTCTGTTGGACGCCAACGCAGTTGCTTAGCAACCGCGGGCTACCGCTCGTAACTTCCGGAGATTTGAGCAGCTTTGAGGCGGGCTAAAATAATTAAAACAGAATTTCATTACTTTTATTTATTTATTTTTAACTGAACCTGATTCTAATTATTTGATATTATAGTAGCAACTTTCAGTGTAATCAATCTATCACTTGTTTATTTATTTAGTTCGTTAGTTAAAATCATAGACAATAAACGAACCGTGTAAGATTTTTCATGAAGACCTAAAAGGAAATGTGTAGATTTATGAGAAATAAGAATATTTCACGTGTAGCCGTCACACAGTATGCTCCAAATTTTGATGAAATTAATTTGAACTGGAATTTGTGTTTTTATAAGGTCGTTTCCATACGTTGTCGCCCTCTAATGGTTTACGCACATTTACAGCCTTTTTAAAAGAAGCATGATTCCCGTGATGGACAGGAGTATCGACCAATCAATTAAAAGTCTCGCTTGTTTAGACCAATCAAACAGCGCTCTGGGCGGGGCTTGTGCGCGCTGTCCGCCAAGCTCTCTCTGTCGGCGGATTGTTGTTGTCATCAAGATGGAGTTCTTGCTGGGAAATCCGTACAGCACTCCCGTTGGCCAGTGCATTGGTGAGTTTAGCGGCTTATAATATCTACTTCTTCTTCTTTTTGTGTTTTTATAATAGTTAATGGGCCATATTCATCCAGTGCTCGTGTTAAAATAGTTTAATTGTGTGTATTAGCTGTCAGCTTCATACAGTCAGCACTGTTAGCTAAATTAGATGATGTGCTAGCCAGCTTCTTCATCCGGTGTAAACTCACATATGTTACTAGGAAACTCTATTCATTTGTTTTCAATATTGGGAAATTGATAACTAGAGAGTGAGAGTGTTTCGCCAGCGGATTTTGACTCGGTAACAGTCTGAGTAACTAACGTTAGGACTGAAAGGAGAAACTGAAGTCTCTGTCTGACTCTGGACTCAATCAGATCACCTTCACTGTTAACATTCAACATTAGGACACTGATAACATTGATTTAACATTTGAATTTACCACCTCAATCTACATGGCGGTAACATCTCTGTTTATATATCTAATTTTGATAACCCTCAAACTTGTAATAGTTTGTTCAGTGCTGTAATGCATCGGGTTGACAGTATTTTGATAATCAGTGAATTCATTATAATATTAGTTTTACATGAATAACTACTGAGGTATTTAACAACACATTTTATCAAATAATATATTTCATGTACTATAAGTAAATTTATTAATAATAATTAGTAAAGGTGGAGATCAGATGTGTGAGTGTTGATCATTGCTTATGTCAATAAAAGCACGATTTTCGTTTTTGTATTCATTTTAAGAATATTTTCTATATATTTTAAATATTGTCTTATATTGTTCATTGAAATGTTTTATTATTATATATTGTTATAACCCATGGTTACAGGACCTTGATTATACATGATCTTTCTTTAAATAGCCTATAGTTTTAACCTAGAATCTTGAAGTTGAAAAGTTAATGTTGGTTGTTTTCATGTGTTGACATCTAGGCCTAGTATTCAGGTTTAATCGCTTTCACTCATAGTTAACTTGTGATTTATTGATGGATCTGAAAACCAGTTTGTGTTGGCATGTCTGGTCCTGAATTGGGTTACAAGCATCAAAAGGCAGCAGTGATCCAGTCATGTGACTCTTGATTTGTTGACCTTGCAGGGTGTGCACACATCTAGCATCTTTAACCACTCTGACTTGGCTTTGTCCCTGTTTTAATTTCTACACGAGCGGTTATGCGAGGAAATCTATGTTTGCTTGTTTGTTTGCATTTAAAGTTTTTTTTGTGTGTGTGTGTGTTTGCGGTGTGTGCAATTGACTAGAGTTCCTATGTAGCTCTAAAATCTCTGAGACCCGAATAAATTGTATGATTTGTCTGTATCTCAAACAGTGCTTTTCTGTATGCCTTACAAATGCATGCTGCACATTGGCACCACAGTCTTAAATACTAGACCAGATGATTTGGAAACTGTTATGTTCAGCTGAAAGAATAGTTTCTATTTGTGGTGTAGTACATTGATCAATACGGGTCAGTTTTAGGAGTGTATTATGAGCTTTTTATATCAGTGTTAAAGTGCAGGCATGTTTACTGTTGCTCTGCAACATTTTGTGACTGAAATCTAGTCGTTTCAATAGAAATCTGCACCTTCAGGAGTTTTGTGTGAGGCCAAAAAAGTTCCCCACGCAGATGTCATGCAAATTTTGCTGCATTGACCAATAGACATCCGCTTGCTTTAAAACTTAAAATTGACTTACATGTGAGCTGTGGCATGTGAGTTTCAGAAAAAAGTTGGTCATGCAAATTTGCTTAGTTGAGCAACGAAAATCTGTTTGGTTTAAAAAGTGACTTTTGTGTGAGCTGTGCTTTATACTAGGATTGTACGATTAATCGAAATCATCATAAAATCACGATTTGAGCACGCGCGATTGTTAAATCTGCTCTGGATGTGTGTGTTCACAGTGTGTGTGTGTGTGTGTTCACTGCTCTGTGTGTGTGCACTTCGGATGGGTTAAATGCAGAGCATGAATTCTGAGTATGGGTCACCATACTTGGCTGAAAGACACGTCACTTTCACTTTTCACTTTTTTATGACTGTAAATCATGTCTGTGTGTGTCAAAAAATTGAATGAAATTAAAATAGAAATCACAAAACTAATCAAAGAAATCTCTATTTGTTTTGTCCATATCTCACAAGCCTACTTTATTCTACTTTTTGGCCTGCAGAGTTTTGCCAGAATTTCACTAATGTGACCACATCTTTAGGCCAAAACATGCTCTCAAGCATGCAAATCCAGACGTGAATGCTTAGCTGTTATATTGCAATTATATTATTTTATACTTCAGTTTTATTTTAAAGCTGCGGTAGGGAACTTTTGACGCTCTAGCGGTTAATAAACAGAACTGCTTGCGTCTTGTGGAAGAACATCGTAGCCGGAACTACTTCTTTCTGTTTATGTCTATGAAGAATCACAAAGGTACTGGGTTACTCCGCCGCGGTACCCCCGAAGCAATCTAAAATAGTCAGAATATAAACACTTATTAAAGGTGCACCCTAGTGATTCAGGACAAGCTAAAAACACGGTTTGGAAAATGGATTCATGGTGTACTCGCTTATTATGTTCATTTTTCTACATTTTGAAAACAAACAAAGTTACGGACCGCAGCTCTGATTGGTTGTTTCTTACCGGGAGCGGAGGACTTTCTGCAAATGGCAATAGGACCACTGGGAGGAGCCAGAGGAGCTTGATTTTTTCACAGATTATCTGTCTCATATTCTACTGTCAGGACATAATGACAGGTTTAATAAATATGTAAAAAATATTTTTTTACAAAAGTTCCCTACAGCACCTTTAAGTCAACTATGTATCTTGTTCAAATGCTGAAAATAAGAATCTCTTCTTTGGTTTTGAGATCCAAGACCATGTTGATGTCATCTTGCAGGACGTGAGAAAATGACACGTTCAGGAAAAGACTATTAAATAAAATAGAAGCGAACAAGGTCTCTCTCAGCTGTCGCCGCATCCTAAGTAGGTAAGAGGGAGAATTGTATTATGGACACTCTGATTTGATTTTGGCAACAATTTGCAGACAGAGGCTCACTATTTCTCAGCACCACACGTCTCTGTCAGGCCTCAGGCCTGTAGGTCATAAGTTGATCCTGCAGGTTCAAGATGTGCTGACCACAGGACAACATCCTCCTAATAGATGAGCCTTTCAGTATGAGTCAAGTGTTTTTTTTTCTTTTACTTGTACAGGACTGTTGTAAGAGCAGAGTCTTCAATTACTAGAGAAGACAAAGTAACAATAGTGACAACTTTTAAATATCAATTTAATGAATTCTTGCTGAATTAAAAGTATTAATTTCTTTAAAAAAAAAAAAAAAAACTTGTACTGACTCCAAAGTTGAATTGTAGTGTATGTATGAATGAGGAAAGCAACACGAAAAATGTGGTACTAATATGGACAAGGCACACTTCCACAATCCTGATTCATTTCCTGTGTCATCAGAAGAAGCAGCTGTGAAACAGATATGGCTGTCACAATAACAGAGTCAGTAGCAGTAACCACAGCGAAAACTATTAATGGAAGTTTTTAATGCAAGGAAATATAATGAAGATCCTTGTAGTTTTGTCACGTCAGTCTAGACTGTTGTGAAAGAACTTAGCTACCAAAACTGAGCCAGTCTCACCGATCCTGTAGAAAGACTGTAGTCATTTTTATATTAGATTATTATCGATGAACCTCTGAGGTCACTTGAAATGGTTTCTTCAGACAGTTCTGTAAGGTCACTTAGTTAATGTGGTGATAACAAGATTATGTTTGTCCTCAGAGAGATTAAAGGATGATGGTAAAAGCATTGGGTCCTGTTCGTTATTCAGGTCTGAAACTGGCCCACTGAGGCGTGAACTTTTCAGGAAGGAAAACACAGACAAGGACTTAATGAGGCTCCACATAAGTAGCTTTGGAATCTGAAGTGTTTGTTAAGTGTTACACATGACTAAAATATCTCGCTGGCAGCCGGCTTTCTTTGGAAATCTTGTCATTTTCTGTATAAATTTTTTTCCTAATATGAAACTACTTGATCTACACAGTAGCCAATTATTTATACTTAAAAAAAGTATTTTAAAGAAACTTTTTATCACTGATTTGAAGCTCATGATCCTAACATTTCACACATTCACAAACGTGTAGTTCACGAGTTTGTAAGTGGAAGTAACGACTTGTGGTCAGTGTTGTTATCGTTAACCAAAACTGAAACTATTAAGAATAATTTTTGGTAATTAAAAATAAAGCTGAAATAATATATACATATTAGATGAAAAACTCAGCCTAAATGAATATTAGAAATGTTGCTTTGCAACTACTGACATTTTTCAAAAAAAAAAAAAAAAAAAAAAAAAAAATGAAAAAATTGATAAAATGACAAAATTGACAAAAAAAAAAGAAAATATAAAATCATTTAAAAAATACTATAAAAATAAGATAATTTAAAATATGAATAAAGTATTAGTATATAAATAATACTTTTAAGTTACATTGCTTCCCGTCAGTTCATTCAGTGATGGATTTGATAGACTAAATTCTTTTTTGACTATTTCATTCAAAAAGAATGAAGAGTCATTGATGAATCTCTGTATTTCCGTATTTCCATATTTCCAGGGGAAGTCGTGGCCTAATGGTTAGAGAGTTGGACTCGCAATCGAAGGGTTATGAGTTCGAGTCTCGAGCTGGCAGGAGTTGTAAGTGGGGGGAGTGCATGTACAGTGCTCTCTCCACCTTCAACACCACGACTTAGGTGCCCTCGAGCAAGGCACTGAACCCCCAACTGCTCCCCGCGCGCGCAGCATAAATGGCTGCCCACTGCTCCGGGTGTGTGTTCACGGTGTGTGTGTGTGTGTGTGTTCACTGCTCTGTGTGTGTGCACTTCGGATGGGTTAAATGCAGAGCACAAATTCTGAGTATGGGTCACCATATTTGGCTGAATGTCACGTCACTTTTATGTTCAGCAGTTCCAGCAGCACTACTGATGGACATTAGGTTCGGCAGAGGTTGCAAGTGATCCAGCTTTGGGCCAGCTGGGCTGAGCACTCACTATCTCCCGCAGCAGGGCTGAACTCAGCCATGTGTCTTGCCTGTTTCCCCTGCCTGTCTAACATTTTCCAGCACACAATATTTTCCAGTATTTATAATTTTCTTGCTCTTGTTCATTGGCTTATTGCCTTTATAAGTTATCCACGCCACAAATCTTCTTGAGGAGATTACTGGAGGATTTTCTATTAGAAGTTTCTTGGTTTGTTAACAGAATATTCTGGGTTCAGTTCAAATGAAGCTACGTTGATGGCATTTGTGGCATAATGCTGATTACAGCAAACAAATATTTCTATCTCATCCCTCTTTTTACTAATAGAAAACAAAAATGTTGATTCCATTAGTTGACATTATCGACAGCGTCGACAAAAAAAAACTGTCGACAAATATTTTTGTTGTTGAGTAGTCATTTTATCTAATTTCAACCGATGTAAGAGCCTGCAATAACGCGGTTTGACCAGTGTGGAGTTGTACCGCAAGACTGTAATCCAGCCCTCTCCGATGCAATTCAAGACAAGAAGACAGCGCAGAGTAGTGATAGGAAGTTCAGATCAATAGCCGCATTTCCACTGTCGGGCTAGTGCGAGCCAGGGCTTAAAACGGCTGGGCGGGTCACATAGCCTTGGACCTGTGGCACCGAGGTCAGAATAGTGCAGCGTTTCCACAGTCAAGCCAGAAGCTCTGCTGCGCGTCACTAAAACATGCTCTTTACACGCCTCTCAAAACAACGTCATGCAACCTCATAATTTCACAAACAAAGAGAAGTTATTAGAAAACTATGAACTAAATCACTGAAACATGCGCGATAACAAAACGAACACGATAAAAGTGCCGTTTGTTTGCATGCTTTGTTAAATATTAAAATTCAAAAGCATTGATGTTTTACTATAGAATAAATTATAAATTGATCATAATGAATTAATTTATCAGGCCCAAAATTAATCACACAGAAATACATTTATTTTATACGCTTATGAAAGTAACCTGTTTATTCAGTCGAGTCTGTTTCTGTTTATTTGTAGCCACTGTAGCCTGTATACGTCACATTAAGAATGAATGATACTATCTCTGTTTTTATAAAAGCTCCCGAACAAAAACATTATTATAATTTTATGATCAACGTGGAGCTAAACTCTCGAGATGAGGCTTGTGACAGTTACTAAATAAATACACGATTGTGATAGAGAATAAGAAGCTGACGTCTGATTTCTTCAAGCGGTCATATTTACCATGTTTACTCTGGTAACGTTAAAGGGGGGGTGAAATGCTCGTTTTCACTCAATATCCTGTTAATCTTGAGTACCTATAGAGTAGTACTGCATCCTTCATAACTCCAAAAAGTCTTTATTTTTATTATATTTATAAGAGAAAGATAGTCTGTACAGATTTTTCCCGGAAAAACACAAGCGCCTAGAGGCGTGGCGTGTGGGCGGAGCTAAAGAATCACGAGCGCCAGTAGGCTTTTGAGTTGAGAGCATGTGGAAGCTGTGACACAGATCCAGAGGCTGAAATTTAACAAGAGCAGCATCAGCAAAGGCTTCTCTACGTGGTATGTACTGAAACCTTATATATTTGCTTAGCGGTTTTGGAAAATGACTAAGTTCCACTTTATGTCGTCTTTTTTTTTTTTTTTTTTTTTTAAGCTGTACATGTGGAAAGTGCAGTTTGATGACAACATCGCATGTTGTTTACTTGATGTGCTTACTCGCTGATAGCTAAGTTAACAACACAGAGATATTTGAAGCAGTTTTACTCACCGCATGTGGTTCCAACACACGATCGTGACCTTTTTCCGTTGGGACTGCATTATCCTTAAGAAATAAACGATGTGCAATCCGAAATGCAGGGAACAAACAAAAACACTTGCACAACTCCGTTGATGCTCTGTAAAAATAAACTCCATCCACTGGTCCCTTAATGCTGTTTCTTTTTTGGTAATCTGTGCAGGGTTGTCTTGCCCTGGCAACCAAAAACACACTTCTTTTGTGACTTTTCGCGACGCTCTCACTCTGATCAGGCTGTGCTCAGCCTCTCTCAGTGCTCTGCTATACTGGAGCACTTAGGACCCATATAAGGAAATTCCGCTCCATCTAACGTCACACAGAGCCATACTCGAAAAAAACTTTCCGAAACTTGTGACAAACCGGAAGGAGTATTTTGGAACAAAAATACTCCTTCAAACGTACAACTTAATTTTTGAAACTTTGTCCATGTTTAGCATGGGAATCCAACTCTTTAACAGTGTAAAAAACTCAGTATGCATGAAATAGCATTTCACCCCCCCTTTAATGTTTAGCGTGCATAGTGTTTTACATCGCTTAAAATATTTCTGCTTGTTTAGTGATTATAATCCACATCGGATTAGATCACGTTATTTCAAACACTCGCTGCTGACTGAAAGTGAGTTTTGAGCGACTTATTTAAAAAAGTTTTTAATGCTGGTGTTAAAGCTGTTTTTCTGTAATGATCTGCAGCACTGAGCTCTCCAGACACGGATAAACTCCGCATTTGTTCATAACCACTCTTCTAGCCCCAACCACGCTTTGGCCCAAGGTTTTCGTCGGGCCAGAAAACCCTGGCCGTTGGCCCGAGGAAGCACCGACGAGGCACAATCAAGCCCCGGAAGTGACAGTGGAAACGCGACTGGCCCTGGCACGCACTAGCACGCCCGGTTTAAGCTCGACAGTGGAAACGCAGCTATTTTAGATGATTTGAGACCTTTGAGTCTTGTTCAGCAAAATTAATGAATCGTTCATTTGATCAAATATAATTAAAATCTTACGTGTTACTTCCCTAACATGTTTACTAGTACTTACGCAAACGTTGGTCACACTACAAACAATGCAAAACTAAATTCTATAATAAACAGAAAAGATGAATTAATTGTTCACCTGGGTCTTCAGTCTATGATTAACTGTGTAAAAGGAGTTACTTTGCCAACAAATCTGTTTTTTTGTCTTGATGATTTTAAGTGTACTGCCTTAATGTTAGTATTGTTTAATAAAATTAAAAAAAGAGACCGTATAAAGGCTTATTGTTCGTTCTTTTGTCACGTGACGTGACCGCATTGGATAAAGAAATTAATTTTCAAGCTTCCTTACAAACGGATGCATAGTCATTATCATCATCATCATCATCATCATTATCATCATTATTATAATTATTATTAACTCTTACAGTTACTGTAATTCTGGTCTAGAATTATAGCTCTTTACCGCTTACAGTTTATAAATGTGTGAATTTCTGTCATGATGCTTATTTTCCATACACTGAATGTTGTAACAAAGGTCATAAAGAGTTGGTTATTATTATTATTATTAAACCTCTTTCCTTAGGTTAATGGAAAGAGGTAGCTTATGGGTCTGCCACGTGATGAACAAAGACTGGAAAAACCTGAAGACTCGTGAGATGAGCTAATCAGAGATAGCAGCTGTATTTATGGTTTTCCAGGACCGGAGAGGAGGAAATGTGGTGCTGTAAACTCTGTTCTTGTGTCTGGTGAGCAGGCAGTCTTCTCTCTGCCTCGTCACATCTGTCAGTTTGACAGAAGAGCAGCTAAGGGGTATGAATAAGGCACAAAGTATTTCCTGCGGCTCTGCAGACTACAGGAAGAGGCCTCACCCAGCCGTGAAAGCTGTGTTATGCTCCAGACACTTCCCTGTGTGTTGAGCGAAAGTTGACTGGTACTGCCAAGCTGATATCCAGCGCTGTGGATCGATGGGAGTTTAGGTCCAATTGTAAAAGCCCAAAAATGAACATTTGCTGAGAATGTACAAAGCCTCAGGCCATCCAAGGTGTAGATGACCTAGTTTCTTCATTAGAACAGATCAAAGTTATCCCAAACTTTTCTTCATACTTTAGATATGAGGATAACATCTCCACCAGCTGTGGAGAGATGAAACTGTTGCATGCTCTACATTTGGTTGCTGTTTGACACATCTGTGGTCAGCCACCCCGTAGTGACTCAAATCAGACTTGGAAACTAGGAGGTGTTGTAGCCTGATGTTGTATGTATGTTACCGAAATGCAGACTTTGCAGAAACACTTTTGATTATATCTTGACAAACAGAAGTTTCAGTAGCCATGTTTCCATCCAAAGTTACGAATTAATCTTCTGGGCAAAATTGCATGAAACATTTGCGAATAAAGCACCGTTTTCATCCAGTGAGTTAAAGAGAACAAAATCATCACTTCCTGATTACCTTGTGCTAAATATAACAAACAAAACTGAAATTTCCTGCCATAAAAGGCACTGTGTGTCATATTTTGTTTTCACTGAGGCCTAGTACAACTATGCATGCTCATTTAATAACTAACTAAATCCTAACTACCTAACTAACAGGGGATTGTTTCCAGAAAGTATGAATGAACAAATGAATTAATGAATACAGGTTAATTACAACTTTTTTTCTCACAGCTCTGATTTTTATTTATTTATTTATTTTTTCAATAATTGTGGAATGTAAATTCATAATTCTGAGAGAAAAGGTTAGAATTTAAAAATCTAAACATGCAATTTTGAGAAAAAAGTCAATTATGGGTAGGGCTGCACGATATTGGGACAAAAATAACATTGCGATATTTTATTTTTCTGCTATATATATTGCGATATGAAATCGAATCAAATTTTTTCTTACAAACAAAAATGGGGTGAGCACACTTACATTCTCATTTAAATGATTGAAACATCGACACCATCGTCTCAATTGATTAATATGCGCGAGGGAGAGAGAGCAAGACAGCGCTCGTGTTGTTTGAAGACGGTGAGCGTGCGGCCGGGGCTTGCTCGCTCGCGCTCTCTCTCTCTCTCTCTCTCTCTCTCTCTCTGTCTCTCTCGCGCACGCTCTCTCTCCCTCTCTCTCTTCTGTATCTCTCGCGCTCCCTCTCTCTCTGTCTCTCTCGCGCGCGCTCTCTCTCTTTGCCCTGTTAAACTTGCATGTGGTTTTCAGTCCTGTCAATGATAAACTTTCAGTCTATGATGGTTAAGCTGTGTAATTAATCCACGAATCACATTCGTAAAGGGCCGGGGAGGAGCTGGCCCGTACAGTTAATGAATAACGGATCAACTACAACACCCTACATCGCACATCCTGCAATGTGACTATCGTGGATTCGTACATCGCGATATCGATGCTTAAACGACACATCATGCAGCCCTAATTATGGGATAAAAATGATTTTGTGTACCATGGTGTAAACAAGCTTCCATAAGGGATGTGTTGGTGCAAGAAAAAAAAGGTTTTTTCCACAATTCAGAGATTTTTCATGGATTTTCCTTCAAAATCAGCCTAGAAACTGTCAAACTTGTGTCCTTTGGTGAAACTCTCAGCACAGTTTTTCAGTGGTGTGTGGAGCGTACAGGAAACAGAGGTTGTTTTGAGTTTGGAATGAGGTTTAGTGGCAGATGGTCTGATTGTGAACTTGTCATCCGCTCGCTCAGTTCTCCTTTGCTTTATTTCGTCATCTGTCCCCACCTTAATCCTGAGTCACTCAACGGGAAAGCAAAGATAGCTTCATGTTGAGCCACTGTAAAATCTCCCTCAAGTGTATCCTCAATAAAACTATGTTTTGCTCTGCCTCTGTGGCAACACAGAGATGTGAAAGCACATTTAGCTGCAAGCTCTTATGTACGAGAATCACACCCATGTTACTTCATGCCTAATTTCAAAAGATTGTGACACTAGATCTTATTTCATCACACTCTTTTTAAAAGTAACTCGAAGTGTTTAAATAATTGTGAAACTCCTGCTGCTGAATTCTGTGTTCTACAAGTACTCGCTGTCTCATTGTGTCTTTCTTACAAAAAGAACACCTTGGAGTTTGACTTGAAGCCTTATCCGTACTATACTGTTGTGACATCTGACAATGAAGTAATAATCCAGGGCAAGCCAGGTCAGTTCAGGTCGAGCCTCCTCGCAGATGGACGGCAGTAAAGTTGAAATCACTTCTGCTATACACTGATCTTTTTAAACAGTGTTTCAGAAAGAGGCAGTCATGGGGAGGAAACTGAAAGTTGCGTCTCATTTTTGTGACTGTGTTACTTTAGTATCATTGAGATTTGATGTAGTTTTTATGAAGAGTTCGAATTAAAATTAAAAAGGAAAAACTTTTCCTTTTGCATTTTTTGTAGCTTATCATTTTTATAACTTTTTGTTATATGTCTAATGTCTATATACCGTATTTTCCGTACTATAAGTCACACTTTTTTTCATAGTTTGGCTGGTCCTGCGACTTATAGTCAGGTGCGACTTATTTATCAAAATGAATTTGACATGAACCAAGAGAAAACATTACCGTCTATAGCCGCCAGAGGGCGCTCTATGGTTCTCAGTGCTCCTGTAGCCTCTCCCTGAAAACATAGAGCAACCTCTCACAGTTGTAGACGGTAATGTTTTCTTTGGTTCTTGGTTCTAAATAAATGCAACTTATAGTCCGGTGCAACTTATAGTCCAAAAAATACGGTAAATCTCAAGATGACAGTTTAACAGCTGAGCCAAAGCCTCCATTACTAATTTGAAATAGGGGTGCTCAGATCACGATCGGCCAATCGTTATTGCGCATCTCGTCAGTAAAGCCGGTTCTCTAATCAGCGGTTCATTCCATCAGGTGCCTGATTTCACATAGAGCAGCTGTTACTACACAGAGCCGTTGTTAATAGAGAAGATGCACAAATCCACTTCATTTTCAGCGTTTTTTGGTGCATCTTCTCAGTTAACAACGGCGTGTTAACAACGAATCGTGATCGGAGCACCCCTAATTTGAAAATGTCACTTAAGAACTTAAGAACTAGTAACAAATGAATGTGGTTGCTTAATGGAAACCTTGTTGAATTACAATATTAAAAGCTCACTGTATTGTGTATTATGTATGTAACTGGCTAAAGTAAAGCCCCGTTCACACCAAGAACGATAACTATAAAGATAACGATATTAGCGTCCACACCAGAGAACAATATCATCTGTTTATTCTAAGCGCATGTGCGTCTGCCGCTTTAAATCCTCGAGCTCGTTACAGCAGGGTGGATTCTGATTGGATGTCCATGTTTGTATCGTTCATCAGCTGAAATTTTTTTTTCTGAAAATGATTCCAACGATACCTGTTGCAGATTACCACCTCTGTCAACCTTGTTAAATTCTCAGTTCTACTGGCGGACAAATATGGACATTGATTCCGGTTAGAGAATCAGGCATGGTCGATGTGAATCCTTTCAAGCTTTTCTTTAATAGTACTTTTCAGGTAAGCAGTGATATCCCTTACAACATCATATGAAGATGTGATGGATCAAATGGCAGTATTTGACATAGGTTATTGCGTTGTGTGGTCTGTTAAACAGATAAAGAGAATACAATATGAATACAACATCTATATATATTCACTGCAAATTAACTCACAAAATATCAATAACTGATTAAATAACTCATCACAAACGAATATTTAACTATCAGATAATATATGAATATTATATATGTAAACTCCAATACAAGGCATGACGCAGCATGAAATACAACAACAGGTATGTTCAATGTGATCAGACTAACGAGTCTTATGCAAATTAGCACATATTCGCGGTCAAATCGCGATCGTCATTACACATCCACAGATCGCCAGACATTCACAATTATAACTACAAAGTGTTAATTAAATATTTACATGATTACTCACATTTGTTTGCATGAACGCACAACATTGAACAATAATGGAGATCGCACGTTTGGAGCTGGCTATTGCATCAGTCTACTGGAAGTAGCAACTACAATATCAGTCCGTCGGAAACAGTTTCTTAATTTCCGTTCCTTTCTGACAATACCGTCTCTCTGTGCCTTTATTGTTATAGTTGAAGTGTGGACTCTGCTATTCTTTAATATTGAGAATGATTTTTAGAACTATATCTTTATCGTAATCTTTATAGTTATCGTGCTTGGTGTGAACGGGCCTTAAGGCTGTTCTCGGTGGGTTCATGAGCGGTTGAAAGTTCTGAGTTCTGTTATCATTAGAATATTGCACTCCTTTCAGCCAATCAGATTCGAGAACCTGAAAGGACTGTTCTATAAACATGCATATTTGTTGCACTGACTGGGGGAGCATTCAGGAAACTTTTTGAAAACAGTCATTATATTTTGCAATAACTTTTGTTGACAACAGTGGTGCAAAAAAAATTTTTTTATAGATCTGTGAATTAATTTTAGGCTACATTTTAGGAATGAGCAACAGAGATTGAGTAAAAAAAATAAAAAAAAAATAAAGAAAATTATATCAGTTCTTTGGGCGGCACCCTGAGCTCTGATTGTTGTGCTTGCCACAGCATGCAGTCCAAAGTATAGACCTGAGAGGTGAAAGAAGCATGGCTTCAAAGTCCCGTGGTGATTTCTGGGTTAGCAACAAACATATCTGATTAATCTAATATAGGATGTGTTGGGATATTAATAACTTATTATTCGGATATTAATAATAATTTATTAACACGCTGAATGCGCTGCATTTTACAAGTGTTTAGATTCATGCTCAAATGCCATGCTCATTATTTGAGATGGTCATAGGTTTCTGATGTTATAATAATGCAGCAGTGCTTTTTTCATCATATTTCTTCAAAAGGCTGACATCAATTAAAACTTCATATGCTTTTGTACTTCATATGGCTTCGAAAATGCACAGGTGATTTCAGGAATCACTTTAAATTGTAGATGAAAATATAGCAAAAATCTGCCTCAAACATAGCATTATAATGAATGTTGTTGAAATAAAAAGTTATTTATTTAATGAACTAACGTTTGTATTT
The DNA here is from genome assembly GCF_003368295.1 of Carassius auratus. Taxonomy (NCBI): domain Eukaryota; kingdom Metazoa; phylum Chordata; class Actinopteri; order Cypriniformes; family Cyprinidae; genus Carassius; species Carassius auratus. The sequence continues at coordinate 7,451,002 of NC_039270.1, read as the reverse complement.
TTAATTAAAGATTAAAAAAACGTCTTTAGCAAAGGTAGCTATGGCTCAATGTGCATGCTAATGCATTTACTAAGGTTAACTAATAAGACCTTATTGTAAAGTGTTACTTATTGATCTTTATAATTCTTTTGTCTGTGTGAAATTATTTACTTTATACTTTTTTGTGTGTCTGCATTGTATGTATGACTAATATGTATTAATGTTGAGTTCTTTAATTTTCAAAACATTGCTGCATCATAATCATAATCTTCAGATCTTCAGATATTATCATTATCTCCATTACTCGAGTACTCGTTTTTGATACTTGTCGTTGATCAAAATGAGAAATTGACAAAAATGCCCATCCCTAATTAATTCATTTATTTGATTGTTTTAATGGAGTGCATGAGATGCAGCAGTTACAATGCAACCATCGTGATTATGGACAAAGAAGATATCGAATATAACCAAACTGCTTTTATATTAAACATCAAAACACATTTCAGAATACTCAAGTTTAGTTCTTTCGAATGTGTTGAATTTGAAATTTATGATAGAACGATATTTATATAAATACAACGTTTTTGTATATATATTATATTATTATTATATTTTTTTATGTGTTTGACATTGCAAGGAGTTGTGAATTTGGCCAGGTGACGTGACCGTACTGTGGCTGGAACTCAATACTGGTTTTGTAACGCTGTGTTAAGCCACCAGGACTACATGTTTTGTCGTGCGTGTGTTTTGTTTGTGTCAGTAATTGAGACGGCCTGCTGATCTGTGTGTGGTTTGTTTCTCACAGAAAAAGCCACGGATGGCTCCCTGCAGAATGAAGACTGGACACTCAACTTGGAGATCTGTGACATCATTAATGAGACCGAGGAAGGGTGAGAAAGCAGGAAACACACACACACTCACACACACACACACACACACACACACACACACACACAGAGAGAGCCTGTGGATGACTCACAGTGACTCTCACTGACTCATTCAGTACGACACTGAGCCGTCTGAGCAGCAGACTGACTGGGACTGTGCTGGCGTAGGATTGTACTCCATTCTGATTGGTTCTCACAGTCCCACGTGGCCCTGTTTAAAGCTGACATTAAGAAGCATAAAACCTTTATGACTATATACAGTGAAAGTATTTTTTTGCTTCATAGAACAAATAGTCTTAAATGTACAACCTTGGAAGACAACAACGGTTAGAGTAAAAACGTAAAGTTATAAAAAAATATATATTTCTCTTATACTCACCAAGGCTGGATTTATTTGATTAAAAAATACAGTCAAAAAAACAAAAAAATCTTATTGCAATTGAAAATAACTCTTCTCTGTTTGAATGTATTTTCAGATGTAATTTATTCTTGTAATGATTTCAGCATCATTACTCCAGTCTTCAGTGTCACATGATCCTTTAGAAATCATTCGAATATACTGATTTGCTGCTCAACAAAACATTTATTATTATTACCAATGTTGAAAACTGCTGTTCTGCTTCATATTTTGTCAGAACGGTGATACATTTATTTATAGTGCTGTCAAATGATTAATTGCTATTAATCACATCCAAAATAAAAGTTTTGGTTTGCATAATATATGTGTGTGTACTGTGTATATTTATTTTGTATATTTTTTATAAATACACACACATACAGTATATATTTTGAAAAATGTACATGTATATATTCATATAATATATATTATATAATGTAATATAAACCTAACATATTTATATTAAATATATATATGCATATATAGGGTTGCAAATGGGTGGAACATTTCTGGTACCAGAAATATAAAAAATCCCTGGAATGTTCCAAAAAATCTCTGAAAGTTTCCAAAATTCCTGGAATGTTTCTTCAATTTACTGGACATTTGTTACCTTTTTGCAACCCTAAATATATATTTGCATGTTTGTGTATTTATTAACATAATAAATATACATAGTACACACCCATATATTATCTAAAAAAAACTTGTATTTTAATGCGATTATTTCGATTAAACAGCACTGATTGTTTGAAGATTTTCTTCATGAATAGAAAGCTCAAAAGAAGAAGCATTTATATATATATATATATATATATATATATATATATATATATATATATATATATATATATATATATATCAAATGCCTTTACTGTCACATTTGATCAATTTAATGCATCTTTTTTTTATTTATTTAAAAAATCTTTCTTGTTTTTTTTTAATGATGCATTCCATTATTTGAATAATCACCTCTTTAAGCAGATTATGCCAGACTAAGCATACATAGTGCTGTTTTAGGCTATTAATATTAATATTAGTTAATTAATATTGATAGAAAGTGCATTTAAATAATCATTATTCAAATTGCCGGTCAATGCTGTCCAATGTAGCTTTGATTTTCAATTCTGCTATTTTGTACTTTCCATAATACAAGAGAGTATTACTATAGGTCCCCCCTTTCTGGTTGACTTTTCTGAACTTTTCTGCACATGCTGGCTATATCTGAAGTCACATACATCACTAGTATGGAGTAGGTGAAAAACAGTATTTGAAAAGACTTTTCATTACAAAACCGTAGGTGAAACCTAACCAGATGGCCAACTGCTTCCGACAAAATCCAATTCTTTTCTTAGGGGATTTGTGAATGGCAGTAAACACATGACAATGACAACATAGAAAATTTAATACATCTGTATTTCATTCATAATAAGTAGGGGTGTGCACAGATAGTTGAACATTTGAATATTTGTTCTGCTGTAATTATTCGATAAATAAAAATGCTTTTCGAATTTCGCTATATTTTTGCTTGCCATAAAAAATAAAAATAAAAACCTAATTCGGTCACTTTCTGTGATTCTCCACGGCATATTTGAAGATGTCTGTAGACAAAAATTAATTAATGAATGAAGAAGAACTGCGGTCTTCTACAGTACTTCAAATATGACGTGGAGAATTACAGAAAGTGATCGAATTCAAGAACATTGTTGCAGCATCTCTCAAACATCTCAGGTTCCTCGACGAAAACATGAGAGAAGTAAGAAAAAAAAACGTTTTGAACATTTGAACAGAGCGCGTTTTCTCCGCAGCTGGCCTTATTGTTAACAGACTAAGGAGCCGACTTTCCCCCGATCATGTTGACATGCTTGTGTTCGTTAACAAGAACATGTAAAACAATAGAAAAAAAAAAGAAAAAAAAGATTTGCTGACAGGTTAAATATTTCAAAGTTAAATGTAGGCTACGTTCTATATAATAGCCTAATTGCTGCAGGCTGCTTTATTTACATTTTCCTTTGTTTCCTTTTTTTTTTTTTTTTTGCTTTTGCTCTGTACTTTTTTGTTTGTTTGCACACATTGTTAAAGGTTTTCTGCTACAAAACACGTAATGTTCAAGCTTATTGTGTATAAGCTTGTTCAAAAATGACGGAAACAATAAATTTTACTGAAAAATAACATCTGTCTCATAAAACTTAATTTAAATGAACGAATATTTGAACATTAGTTTTTTGTGAGCACAAATATTTGAATGTGATATTTGCAGAAAACGCTCATCCCTAAAAATAAGTACATTCAAATTAAATATAACATACTTTTTAGTGGTTGCGAAATACATATTCAAAAGAAGTACTACTGAGGGAGTATGCCTTTTGAATCTGAGCAAATTTATCTTTTAAGACAAGTCAGTTGGCGGACAGCTTCATGACAGTCTTTATCAAAAATGCTGATTGTTCCTTTTAATTAAGGTTCCATAATGAGCATAATTTCTCCTATTCATTTTTACAGTTAAATCGTCTCTACGTCGAGGTCAGTTTTAAGTAGCTGATGTTGTTCTTGCGAAAGCTTATAAAAAGATGAGATGGGAGCTTTGATCCCACCATGGGAAAAAACCAAGCTGGTAGTTGAGTTGATGAACTTCCTGTCAATGAATTACAGTGTGTTTTTGTAAGAGGCCTTTCAGTAGTGGCGCTTTACTGGTGTCTAGTCAGAGAGAGTCTTATTCCTAGCTTGAGCTCACGAAGGGCTCTGCTAAATTGCATGTTATAAAATGGATAGTTATGATCCTGGATACTGATTAGTCAATCCAGTCAGGCTGAAATAAACAACACAGAAGCATCTTTGATGCAAAACAACAGCTTTTTACAGTAGCTACTTGTAGGGGTTTGTTCATATCCTTAACCCTGAGAGCAATACAACTAAAATGGTTAATAGTTTGTTCATATCAATATTTCCATAAAGCCTTTTCACACCAAAAGTGATAACTACAGAAGTAATTATTAAAGGGATAATTCAGGCAAAAATATAAATTCTGTCATTAATTACTCACCCTCATGTCGTTCCAAACCCGTAAGAACTTCTTAGTTCACCATCTGAACACAGATTAAGATATTCAGAGCTTTCTGACCCTCCATAGACAGCAACACAACTGACATGTTCAAGGCCAAAAAAGGTAGTAAGGACATTGTTAAAATAGTCCATACGACATTAGTGCTTCAAACATAATAATATGAAGCTACGACAATACTGTGTGTGTTCAAAGAAAACAAAATTAATGATTTTATTTAGCAAGTTCTTCTCTTCTGTGACAGTCTGCGATTGGGAATTCTGTGTGAAGGCGAAAGATTTTCCTACACATTGGTCTGACAGATTTGCCATGTTAATCTACAGAAATCTCGGCTTAAAAAGTGACTTCAGAGTAACATGTGACATTATTTACAATAGACACCTTTTTTTCTTGTGAAATTTGCCAAATATTGCAAATTTAACTGCAAGTGTCTCACTTAAAAAAAAAAAAAAAAACAATAAAGAAGTCCAGTGAAGTCCACACCACAACTATAAACAATTTTTAAGAGCATGTTTTTCCCCAAATGATGAATGTTAAAAACACTGACAGCCAGTCAAATTTCATTCAAAGTGCCGGCTGTAATGTTGACAGAACATAACTGAAGCTTACGCTTCGAATAAATATACTGTTCATTTCTGTTGTGCATGTGATTATATAGTTAACGTTATAGTTATAGTTATTCTTGGTGAGCTGTTGTCTTAATCATCTAAATTCTGTGCCCCCACAGGCCTAAAGATGCCATGCGTGCGGTGAAAAAGAGACTCAACGGCAACAGGAACTTCCGTGAAGTGATGCTGGCTCTAACCGTGAGTGACAGTGTGCTGCACATTCTCTCACTTTCACAAAAACCCTTGTGTTCATGCTGTCAGAAATGAAGGTGGAGGAGCAACATCTGGTGTTTAGTCTGGTGCTTTGCACCGTTAATAATTAATGACTACTGAGTACTTTGTAAATCCCACCTTCAGGCCTGCCGGAGGCTATTTAGAAATTTGAAGAAGGTATTTTGTGAGGATTTGAATGCATTATGCTCCTGTTTTTTATGATCCTCTGGGAGCTTCAGCTTGTCTAAGGCCCAATCCCAATTATATTTTATACCCCTTCCGCCTACCCCTTCCCCTTGTCCCTTATAACAGAGTGTCAAGGGGTAGGGGAGAAAATATTCCCCTAAAGATTGAGACACCACTACACTATGCCAACACAAGTCATCTTTTGTCATCTAGCTCTCACAATACACACATATACTGGTGTGCTGGTGCATTAGAGACTTTAATTATCGTTCTGTATTAATGAGCTGCTTACTGACACGCACACACATCTGAAATAACGCAGCTCACACATCCAGGAGAAAATTAACTTGTCAATGCTGCCCCACGACTTTTATTAAATACTGTTTAAATACTGAACGGCTACATTATATTTTCCAGCAACGAGAGGATACAATCGCTGTTTTTAAGTAAACTCACTCTAAAAAGATAAACGCACAGACGCGAATACACGCAACCTCCATTTGTCTTTCTCTCTCCCTGTCTCTCTTTCTCTATCGAATAGGCAATATTTATAATATAATACCATAGAAAATGGTTTAGCGATTTCAAATTATTGGGGGTATTAGCCCCCATCAATGTCTTCGGCAGTTATAGCCCTGATCAGACTGATCTTAGCTGCTTGTGTAATTGTCTTTTTTAGGTGCTGGAGACTTGCGTGAAAAACTGTGGCCACCGTTTTCACGTCCACGTCGCCAATAGAGATTTCATCGAAGGTGTCTTGGTGAAGATCATCACTCCGAAGACCAACCCTCCTGCTATAGTACAGGAGAAAGTGCTGTCACTGATTCAGGTGAACTGAGTGAGATTAGAAACTTCCTCTTTATCTCTTCCTCTGTTTCTGCAATAAAACCACCACCGATGGCCGTCGCTGCATTCTCAGCATTTCCATTCAGAATGGGTGCGGGCTGGACACTAGGTCTGATGGACTTGGGCTGCGAGGCTGCTTGCAATTGTATTAATTCTAGTTGACTGGAAGCCATTACTGAATCAGATTAACTCAGATTTTTTAGATTGATTGCTGACAGTTTCCTTGATGGCATACAGGGCATAGCTGCATTTAGTTGTCTCTTGGATTTTACAAATACCTGTTTTTTCACTCTAAAATGTCACACTGAAATGTCTTTTTATTTTATTTAAATTAGTTTGGTTTTATCTATTTCCGGGCTGTCGGAGAGCAAATGAATCAATTCTTATATTATCTCTAGCACTCTCTATTCTGATTCTATTTAATCTATTTATTGACTTGATCCTCTAACACTTGCACCCTCCATTGGTTTTCTAACTGCTCGTTTTCTTAAAAAAAAAAAGAAAAAAAAAAAGCTCTCCAACACTCTCTGTACGTTTCTATTTATCTACATTTTTTTTTGTTATATAAAAAAAACTAAAAACTTTACTACGTGTACTGCATTAGGCTAACCGAGACTTATGATATAACTTGCATATTACTGCTCATTTGTTGTTTTTGATTTCTTCTAATGTCATTATTTGTAAGTCGCTTTGGCGACTAGTAAAAAATATATTTTTTTAATACTTAAGTCAAATAAAACTCATGGTGCATTTTAATATTGTTGTGAAAAGAGGAGGAACTAGAAATAAAAAAAAGTTACCTGCTCTAACCTCAATGATTTCCACTTTTGTACTGTTGTACTGTAAATTTATCAAGAATGTCCATTGGCAATAGTAATTAACAAAATTCGATGTGTAAATGAGTTCATTTTACCTGCTAAAAACCATCTATTGCTAATGGTTGAAAATTTTACCTGATAACGCTAAGTTCCTGTGGGATAGCTTTTGTATAGTTCCACTACGCATTAACCAATCACCTCTCTGTCTTTGTGTTTCGGCCCAGGCTTGGGCAGATGCATTCAGGAGCAGCCCAGACCTCACCGGAGTCGTGCACATTTACGAGGAGCTGAAGAGGAAAGGAGTTGAGTTCCCCATGGCAGACCTGGATGCTTTGTCACCCATCCACACACCACAGCGGGTGAGAAACACACAACACTCACAGGGTTTAGAATTGGGTTTCTTCAATGAGTTTGCATTCATTTTGCTTCATCCTTTCTTCTAGGGAGTCCCAGAGGTAGATCCAGGCACACACAAGTACAGCGCGCCTGCTCAGCCCAATACAGCATCCCAAATGGGTCCTAGACCTGCAGCTGCTGCAACAGCTGACTTATACCCCGCCCAGATCCCACCTGTATCGGGACCCATCACAGCAAACCCAGAGCAGGTCACAATCACATCAGAATAGACTTTGCTGTATTCAGTGCTAAAATGAAATGTGTTGAAAACCTGTTCCAAAACCAATGAGCGGACTTACACCGTGTCCTAACTACAAGATTGTACACAGCCAATCAGAAGCATGTGTGGGGGCGGGCTTTCTCTGGAAGCGCACTGCACTCACAATGAAATGGATACGTTTATAATCTAATTCATAAATATCAAACCTTTTAACAGCATTACATTTACATACTTGAGTGACTGATATCATCTTTTTCATGGAAAACGCTTGTTGGTTCATATTGTGTTCCCTGATTTAACGTGCATGTTTGCTTTAATTTATTTTCAAGAACTGAGGTAAACTAACTGTTGTTGTTTTCAGTATAGCTATAATGTCATGCAAATTATTCAAACTCACATTAGACCTGTTTAACTTAGAATACAACACATAATCAATACTTGAGATTATCATATAGTTTGCATGTTGTTGTTCCAGGCGCTACATCGCAGAAATAGAAACCGTTTCTAAAAAGAAAGTTTGCATGTCGCAGTCATGGCTAGTTAGGTCAAAAACTCTGATTAACATGAAAAAGCAAGCTTTTAACATGTGTTGTGGCCGCAGCATCACTACGGTGTTATGGTACAAGCACACCAAAAGCAAATGTAATTATTTACACGAGGAGATTATATACAAAATCAATTCAAAGAATTGAACGGACACGAATTCGAGCCAGACAATGCTAATGATACAAATTGGGTGATGCGATTGCCGCAAACACGTGATATATGCATCTATTGCGTGTTCCGTGCAAAAACTTGAGAGAAACTAATCGCACGACACAATAGGCGTGTTTCCAAATTGTGCAAATATTTAGCAAAAACGTTTTTATAGCCCACATGAGTTGGTTTTTCAGGCAATTTGAAAAAGGAATAATTTGCAAAACTGCAAAGGAAACTTTTTTTCTTCGCATTTTCGGGTCACATGGCGTATGTAAAAAGTCATATGATCATTCTTCAACACTCATCATACGTGGCCGCTCTACAGTATAAGGGGCTTTTTCTTCTATAAATGCTTAGACAATTTACAGTGCACACATCTGCTCTGCAGTGTGGCTCTAATACGGCTGTTGAAGCTGATTGCGGCCACTCTAGTCAGTGCTTGTGTTTATTCCAGAATCCAGCCATGCCACGCATGTTTCTAAAGTGGCTGTCTGTGCTGCTTCTGTAAAGATACACACATACATCTCCTTTGAATAAATATAGCCAAAAACAGTCAAACCCCACCAAAATGTCTCGCCATGACTTATCGCTTAATGGCTTAATGCCATGACTTATCTCGAAGAGGCAAAAGGTTACGTTTTAGTCGCATAATATTTGTTAAAGGAATGCCATCATGTAGCAATATTTTTTTATTGACATTTATAAAATATTGCCAAAGTTTGGTCCAAATCTGTAATGGAAACGTGCCTATTGTCGCGCAAGCCAATCAATAAAGAGCTTCGTCCTGTTTGACAAGTCCAGTTTTTCAGAAAATGTGATGATTTTATTTGTGCGAATGACACAAAAATGCTGTGCAAGTAATCTATAGCCATTCAATTTAAATTAATGCATTTAGCAGATGCTTTTATCCAAAGTGACTTACAGTGCATTCAGGCTAACATTTTTTACCTAACATGTTCTCTGGGAATCGAACCCACAACCTTGCGCTGCTAACGCAATGCTCTACCACTTGAGCCACAGGAACACTACGTGAAAGAAATATTTGCTTCACTTTTCGTGTGCACCATTACAGCTAAGAACAATTTATTGTAAATAATGCTTTAGAAATCATCTTAATCTTAAACATTTTCCTAACTTCCATGCAAAAGTTCACATAAAAAACAGTTATTTTAAATGGTAGAAATATTTCACAGTATTGCTGTTTTTACTGATTTGGAAGTGTTTCCTTTGTGTGAACAGATCGCAAGGCTGAGAAGTGAGCTGGACATTGTGCGTGGGAATGTTAAAGTGATGTCGGAGATGCTGACCGAGATGGTGCCGGGCCAAGAAGACACCTCCGATCTTGAGCTACTCCAGGTCTAAGAGTTTTCCCACTGCCCTCAAATCTTTTATACAGAGATTATGTATATAAATGATCCCATATGTTTACTTCAAGAAGTTGAACACAAATGAAATCCAATGGATCTGTGTCCTAGTTCTTAGCAAAGCTACTCGGACATATTGAGCTGTGGTGCTCATGTTGGGTATATTGGTTCTAATCCGGCATGCAACATCCTATTCTCTTTTCTTCTTAAGAAAATTTTCCATGGTCTTAATACTAAACAATAAAAGACCATAGTAATAAAAAAAAGTCCAAAACATCACCACAAGGGGGTGCAACGATATTGTGTTTTAAAACAGAACCATTTCATCTACTGCATCCCTATGATCCTGTTCATTATATTGGGTTGTATATACATTATTATGTCCTTTCGATACTCGACTTGGAAATGCTCCATAATAATCAGTTCTAGACTAATAAGATTAACAGCAAAGCTGAAGTGCATCTTGTGTGTCAGGAGCTGAACAGGACGTGTCGAGCCATGCAGCATAGGGTAGTGGAGCTCATCTCTCGCGTGTCTAACGAAGAGGTCACCGAAGAGCTGCTACATGTCAACGATGATTTAAACAACATCTTCCTGCGCTACGAGAGGTGAGAAGAGGTGTCCGTCACCAAAAGTTTCCCTCATCAGCCTTTATCTGACAGCTCTCAGAGGAAGCTCTGACTTAACGTCTCCGCACTCAGCTCAGGCTTCCCTTTGATTTCCCTTCCTTTGCTTTCGAGCAGCGCGCACGGGGTCTGAAGACACATTAACATTTCTTTCATCTCCATAGTGACGAGTGTTTTTGATATCTCGCCGCTGCTCTGTGTTCTGACAGGTATGAGAGATACAGAGTAGGCAGAGCAGCACAAAACAACGGGGTGAGTTTGATACTGCAGTACTGCTTTCTTAACGCACATAATACTGTCTGTATCAGTATAAAAAAGTTCAGCTTTTGTTTGTTTGTCTTTATTGTTGAGTATTTCATTGTTTCTTGTATGGTACCTATATGTCTTGTGAAAATATTTTCGTCTTAAGTGCATGCTCTTTATTTATTTTTTTTTTACATTCTATCGTTTGCATGATGTTTAGCTGAAAGAGGCAAGTATGATGCATCATTGTTGTGTAGATGTGAGTGAAGTAGAATGCATTGCCTGTCAACTCTAGAACTAAAACTACTGTTTCTCACTGTCTTCATTAATTGTCCTGTCCGATACAGGTGTTATATGCCTTGTTTCTCTAGCAATTTTTACAGCTTTCCCATAACACAAAAAAGTCTGAGAGAAGTGTAATCCTCACCTGTGTATGAACATTTTCAGGTTTATTATATTTAACTTGATTAATGGATGGTAATAATTAAAAAGTATTGCAAATCAGGAAATATTGATTATTTAATTAAAGGGACAATTTTTCCCCCATTTCTGTATCAAGCTGTATTACAATATTAGTATGCATTTATAATGCCACTATATAACAGGTGAAGTAATAGAGAGTTGTTTTGATTCTGATTGATAACTGCGTGTGTGTTGTGAATTCACAGGTCCTGAATGAGGCTTCAGAAGGGGATAATCTCATAGATTTGGACCCTGCTTCTCCAGCTGTGGTCACTCCTCGGGTCAGCACAACACCCACTCGTACACCCACATCCACCCTGCAGCCTCCTTCTGCTCCTCCTTCTGCTCCTCCAGCTGCTGCTGCATCTCTCTCCACACAGCTGGCAGGACTTGGTGAGGGTCCCACGTGCACATCTTAATTAGGATGACTAAATAGTGGCCAATAAATCTTCAAATCAGTTCATTTAAAACCATATACATAAACGTATTTAACATGATTTTCTTTATGGCTGTAGAAGTGGGTGCAGACAGCGTCAGCAGCACTCTCAGCTCTCTGAGCGCTCACAACCCTCAGGACGACTTTGACATGTTCGCCCACACCAGGTCCAGCTCTCTAGCTGACCAGCGCAAAAAGTGAGTGCCATTTCCACACCACTGTAAACCACACTATTACCATTTTATGTTAAACCACTTTAACTCTAAACTATTTTCTTTGCTTATTTCTAGCGTTAAATACGAGGAACCTCAGGCTCTGGTGAGCCTGGCGTCTGCTTTGGATATCAGACAGCAAAATGCCACTGGGGTGAGTTTCTTACTGCATGTATATTAAGAGTGATGAAGGGTTTGGGTTTTGTGGGGTGCTAATGGCTGATGAGACTCTCTGATCACTGCATGTTATTACTTAACTTAGACCGCACTGTTTCTCAGAAGATGGGGACTCTTTTAGAGCTTTTATATCACAGGACGGTTGTATCATCTTGCCAAAAAAAAAAAAAAAACCTTCACACTGAATTTACACGATCATCTTCAAGTGAAGTGGTTTGTTAGAGTTATTGTGTGTGCATCATTTTATATTTATTTATGAATAAATTTATAGATCTGGGCACAATAGGAGCACCAACTCATTGACCCTTAAATAAAATCCCTTATTACTCTATTAGTGGTTTTTGCTAAGGGAATTTAAGGCAGATAAGTCCGTTTTTTATTTTAACATAAAAGCATGTTTTTGAATAAACATAATATTAAGAATGATGAAATCTTCAAGAGTGATATTAGGAAATCATTATGATTGTATCTCTGGTAACAGACATACATGTGCTGAAATCAGCCAAGGTTACATAACGGATGTGGTTTAGAGTTGCAATTCACACAAATCAGCCCATGGGTCAAAGTTTACACCTCTTTTTTTCCCTCTCTTTGTTCGTTTGTTTTTCCACCCCATCTACCTTAGTTCATTGACTCAAAGTTACTTTCTCTTGCCTTAAATGACACCTGATTCAGTTTTCCTGAAGATGGAGGTTTTTTATGTTTGTGGTAGGTGCTTTTGTTCTTCTTCACATCTTTAAGGTGTTTTCTGTTGTTGATTTAGCCGAATGTAAAAGGTCCTAACGCTGAGTTGGAGCCCATAGACAGCTGGCTCATTACCCAAGGAATGGTGAGGATTTCACCAGAACCACTGTCCCATCCGTGTCCACCCACAACCCTCGACCTCCACCCCTTACCTCCCACCACCACTAAAATACACCCACAGTAAAAGGGAGAGGCGCTCTCTCACAGCCTGCTGCGGTGATCCTGATTTGATATGCGGAGGAGCATTTACTTAAACTCAGGTCGTTCCGAAGTTCTTTTCTCAAGAAAACAGCTCTTACATGAGTTTATAATGACCACAGCTGTCAAACTCCACAGAAGCATTATAAAGGTGGTATATAGTGCAACAGTTCAATAAGTAAAAACTACATACATTTTCTCTATAGGAAAATTGATAACTGATGAACCTTTAAATGAAAACTTCATCCAAAAATGAAAATGCATTCACCCTAAATTCAAGATGTAGATGAGGTTTTTTTTCTTCATCAGAACATATTTAGAGAAATGTAGCTTTACATCACTTGCTCACCAATAGAGTGGATGGGTGCCGTCAGAATGAGAGTCCAGACAGCTGATTAAAAACATCACAATAATCCACAAGTTATCCACATCACTCCAGTCCATCAATTAACATTTTATGAATGGGAAAACTGTGTTTGAAAGAGACTATAAAACTGTGTTTGAAAGAATCCATCATTAAGACAACTTCAAAGTATTATTATAATTGCTATTGATGAGTTGTTTGTCCATAATATTGTTTTTTTTTTTCTGAGGAAAAAGTAATTTTATCTGAATCAGGAGAGACTTTTTCACTGGAGAAAGTGTTTGGATTATTTTTCTCAGAAGTGATAGTTTAAAGTTAAAATGCCTTAATGATGGTTTTTTTTTTTTTTTACAAACATGCAGCCTTTTTTACAGCACTTAACCTAGCAAAGACCTGATCAAATTTAACATTCACTTCGTATCTACAGATCCATCTTGATGTACAGGTGCTGGTCATTTAATTAGAATATCATCAAAAAGTTGATTTATTTCACTAATTCCATTCAAAAAGTTAAACTTTTATATACAGTATTCATTAATTACACACAGACTGATATATTTCAAATGTTTATTTCTTTTAATTTTGATGATTATAACTGACAACTAAGGAAAATCCCAAATGCAGTAAAATTAGAATATTACTTAAGACCAATACAAAGAAAGGACTTTTAGATATATCTTGGCCAACTGAAAAGTATGAAAATGAAAAGTATGAGCTTATACAGCATTCAATTCTTAGTTGGGTGTCCTTTTGCCTGAATTACTGCAGCAATGCGGTGTGGCATGGAGTCGATCAGTCTGTGGCACTGTTCAGGTGTTATGAGAGCTCAGGTTGCTCTGATAGTGGCCTTCAGCTCTTCTGCATTCCTGGGTCTGGCATATCACATCTTCCTCTTCACAATACCCCATAGATTTTCTATAGGGTTAAGGTGAGGCGAGTTTGCTGGCCAATTAAGAACAGGGATACCATGGTCCTTAAACCAGGTACTGGAAGCTTTGACACTGTGTGCAGGTGCCAAGTCCTGTTAGAAAATGAAATCTCCATAAAGTTGGTCAGCAGCAGGAAGCATGAAGTGCTCTAAAACTTCCTGGTATATAGCTATGTTAAACTTGGACCTCAGTAAACATAGTGGACCAACACCAGCAGATGACATGGCACCCCAAACCATCACTGACTGTGGAAACTTTACACTGGACCTCAAGCAACGTGGATTGTGTGCCTCTCTTCTCTTCCTCCAGACTCTGGGACCCTGATTTCCAAAGCAAATGCAAAATGTACTTTCATCAGGGAACATTACTTTGGACCACTCAGCAGTAGTACAGTAATTTTTCTCTATAGAAGCTTCTGACGCTGTCTGTTGTTCAACAGTGTCTCGACACAAGGAGTGTGACAGCTGAAACCCATGTCTCTCATACGTCTGTGTAGTGGTTCTTGAAGCACTGACTCCAGCTGCAGTCCACTCTTTGTGAATCTCCCCCACATTTTTGGATGGGTTTTGTTTCACAATCCTCTCCAGGGTGCGGTTATCCCTATTGCTTATACACTTTTTTTCTACCAGATCTTTTCCTCCCCTTCACCTCTCTATTAATGTGCTTGGACACAGAGCTCTGTGAACAGCCAGCCTCTTTGGCAGTGACATTTTGTGTCTTGCTCTCTTTGTGCAAGGTGTCAATGGTCATCTTTTGGACAACTATCAAGTCAGCAGTCTTCCCCATGATTGTGTAGCCTACAGAACTAGACTGAGAGACCATTTAAAATCCTTTGCAGGTGTTTTGAGTTAATTAGCTGATTAGAGTGTGGCAAGAGGTTTCTTCAATATTGAACCTTTTCACAATATTCAAATTTTCTGAGATACTGAATTTGGGATTTTCCTTAGTTGTCAGTTATAAATATCAAAATGAAAAGAAATAAACATTTGAAATATATCAGTCCGTGTGTAATGAATTAATATAATATACAAGTTTCACTTTTTGAATGGAATTTGTGAAATAAATCAACTTTTTGATGATATTCTAATTATATGACCAGCACCCGTATAGTGCCAAAATACAGAGAGCTGCTCCATACATCACAAGACATTAATTAATGCACTGGAGTGTGGATTACTCGTGAATTACTGTGATGTTTTTATCAGCTGTTTGGACTCCCATTCTGATGGCACCCATTCACTGCACGGGATCCATTGGTGAGCAAGTCATGTTTTTATTATTCATTGTATGGAATAAGCAGCCCCTTTCCCCCCCTTTTTTTCAACATCTCTGATCTAATAACTCCTGAGAGGCTCTAGGGCCATCTCTAGGCTCTTTTCTTTGGTCTGTCCCTTTTACTGTGACTTTCTTCATCACCTAATTTTCATTGATCATCACAGGTAGGAAACCCTTACTTTTTCAGGATAAAAGTGGTAGATTTCATCTTATCCATTTCATTTCATACACTGGCTAGACCCTGGACTTTAACATGAATTAACTCCGTTATAACCAGCCCTCTGCTCATGGGAGGTTCTGGATCCTCTGTTCTGTACAGCTCCAAACTCAGGGTTTCAAAATACATTCACACTGATAGAGATTCGCAGAAAGAAAGTTCCCTGAAGTCATTGATTTCTATTGAGAGCTGCTGATTTCAGGTAACATGAGCAACAGTGACTGTTGACGATGCAGTGTGGATGTGTCTAGTGGTGCAACAAAGTTTAACTTTATGCAAATGAGCTGCAACAGCAATAAGAAATGAAGATCTTTCTCCCACAGGAGAATGTTAGGTTTAGTGTTCAGCCCATCAATAACATCACGGCACCCAACAGTATGATGCACTGAATATATAGTAAAAAAAAAATTATATTTATAAATATGTTTACAATTTAAAATAGCTTTTTTCTATTTGACTGTATATATTAAAATACAATTTATTCCTTTGATTAAAGCTGTATTTTCATCATCATTACTCCAATCCTCTGTCATATGATTTTAAAGGGGGGTTGAAATGCTATTTCATGCATACTGAGTTTTTTACACTGTTAAAGAGTTGGATTCCCATGCTAAACATGGACAAAGTTTAAAAAATTAAGTTGTACGTTTGAAGGAGTATTTTTGTTCCCAAAATACTCCTTCCGGTTTGTCACAAGTTTCGGAAAGTTTTTTTTCGAGTATGGCTCTGTGTGACGTTAGATGGAGCAGAATTTCCTTATATGGGTCCTAAGGCACTTCTGCCGGAAGAGCGCGCTCCCGTATAGCAGAGCAGTGAGAGCACAGACATTCACTGATCAGAGCGAGAGCGTCGCGAAATGTCACAAAAGAAGTGTGTTTTTGGTTGCCAGGGCAAGACAACCCTGCACAGATTACCAAATAAAAACAGCATTAAGGGACCAGTGGATGGAGTTTATTTTTACAGAGCATCAACGGAGTTGTGCAAGTGTTTGTGTTTGTTCCCTGCATTTCGAAGATGCTTGTTTTACAAACAAGGCTCAGTTTGACAACGGATTTGCGTATCGTTTATTTCTTAAGGATGATGCAATCCCAACGAAAAAGGGTCACAATCGTGTGTTGGAACCGCAGGCGGTGAGTAAAACTGCTTCAAATATCTCTGCCTCCTTGTTAGTGCGTCCCCTCCCATGCCGAGACCCGAGAACCGAGCGAGTCATTGCTGCTGCTGCTCTCGTTCAGTTTCAGCCTCTGGATCTGATTTTGGATCATAAATAAATGGCTGAATCTGACTGTAAGCCATGGTTTGTTTTGGATGATGTTTTTTTTTTCCTCACGGTAATGTCACAGTTTCCACATGCTCTCAACTCAAAAGCTTACTGGCGCTCGTGATTCTTTAGCTCCGCCCACACGTCACGCCTCCAGCCGGTCGTGTTTTTCCGGGAAAAATCGGTACAGACTATCTTTCTCTTATGAATATAATAAAACTAAAGACTTTTTGGAGTTATGAAGGATGCAGTACTACTCTATAGTTAGGTAATATATATAGGTAAGATTAACAGGATATTGAGTGAAAACGAGCATTTCACCCCCCCTTTAAGAAATCATTCTGATATGCTGATTTGCTGCTCAAGACACATTTATTATTATTATTATCAATGTTGAAAATAGTTTTATTTTCCAGGATTCTTTGATGAAAACAATGTTTAAAAGAACAGCCTTTATTTGAAATAGAAATGTTTTATGACATCAGACATTTCTTTACTGTAACTGATTAATTCAATGCATCTTTGCTCGATCAATGTATATAATCATTAAATAAATCAATCTTAGCGACCCCAAATTTTTAATGGGTAGTGTAAATAAAATCGCTGTCAGTGTGAATACACTTAATGCTTGTCCAGTAGTTTGGTCCTTCGTATCTTAAACTGGACAGCTGTGTGGTCAGAGCCTTTCCATCTACATGATCTCCATCATCACTACTACTGACAATAATAACACAGAAAAACTCCCCTCCTCACATCATTAATCCACACCATTCTGATCTGAATGAAAGTCCTCTTCACACCTGTGTAGTTGAGCTGATTTAACTTAACAAAATAACCAAAATATAACCTGAGACAAAATAAATATGAATTAATGTGTATTTGTTATTCATATTATATTATATTATATTATCCTCCAAGTTTAGCTGCTTTTATTATTTCTTTGCTCATTACTAACATTAAGATAAATAAATATGTATTACATACACATACATACTAAGACATTACATAAGAAAATGACATTTAAATTTAAATATGTCCACAAAACATATTTCATACAGCTGAATAAATAATTGGTTTTGTCTAAACTTTGGACTGGTAGTGTTTAAAAAGTTATATTTTGAATAATAAAATAATAAAAAATATGGAGAAATGTTCACTGTAGGGGGAGCTTGTGTGCCGCTCTTCTCTCTCAGGACCTTTTTCACCATAATCCTGTATTCATAATGATAAACACTTCTCTGTTGATTCAGAAGCTTCACACTGCATCTCTCCTTCAGTGTCTTTTCATTTTTTACTGTCACAGCATGTGAAGCAGTGTTTCTCCAGCTCTCTGTGTGTGTGTGTGTGTGTGTGTGAGAGTTGTGTGGATTGTGTGTTTTGGCTCGGTTTGACGTTGATTTAGCATTTTTCTGTTGTTGTTATTTTCCTCTCAGAGCTTCTGGTGATTTTATTGTTTGTGTTTTCGTTTGTCGGGGTGTTTTTTGTTCTTTCGTGGCTTTGGGGGTCTTTGGTTTGTCCATGGCTTTGCTCCATAGATCCCCGTATCGCAGTCCTCTGTCATGGATGACATTGAGGAGTGGCTCTGTGCTGATGTGGTGAGACTTCTTTACCTTGATTTCATTCTCTCTGTTTTTGTTTCCTTGTTAGCATCACGTCTTTTTCCTCCCCTTCATTTAACCAAGTCTGTTTGGTTCTGCTGTCTGATTCTTCTCCCACCTAAGTACTTTACTAATCATTCATTTCCACCAGTCATGTTGTCAGTCCACCATAAGCCACTCATTCACATCATACTAATGAATATTAACTAGGGCTAAATGATTAGCAGTTTAAGATGTCCGTGAAGCTCCAGTCTGTTGTGTTGGTGTTGGAGTAACTCATGAGCGTGTTCAGAAGAGTGATGTTGTTGAATGTTGCAGTTCAATGGGTGCCGGATGCTTTCTCTCATCTGTTGTTATATGTCATCTTACAGATATTCAAAGAACTGTGTAGTTTGTTGAAGTCAATAAATGTGATGTGATAAATGTCCATTGAACAGTGTTGGGGAAGTTAATAGAAGCAAACTACAGGGATTCAGAATTTCAAAAAGTTGTTATGATATAAAACTGAGCGATGTTTGTTTTTAAATAACCAATATTTAAGTAATGATTCTCAGACCTAAATAGAATTGCATGGAATTTAAAAGAAAACTCCAAATTCATACAAATTGATGACATTTTCAAAAACAGTAGAATGTGAGCATTTGCTGAAGCTGATCCAAAATATTTCAAGTTGATTTATTTGGCCTGGTTTTGGAAGTATTTTGAAATACCAAGTTCCAATGACATTGAAGTTATTTAAGTGTATGTTTCTTTTACATAGTTTTCAGATAAAATATAGCCATTATAAAAAAAAAATTACAGTATTTTAACCGTTCAAAAGTTTGGATCTTTTTTTTTTTATAATCAGTAAACACATTTATACAATTTATTACACATATTATCACAAAACTTTTTTTTTTTTAATAAATGCAAGACGCTGAAAATTCTGTTTTGATCACAGGATTAAATTACATTTTTATAACACTAAAATGGAAAGCAATAATATTGCAATAATATTTCATGATATAAGTGATTTTACTGTATTTTTACTGTATCAAATAAATGCACCCTTGTAAAGCATTAGAGACTTTCATAAACATTAAAAATCTTACCAAGCCCAAATTTTGAACAGTATTGTAAATGTACATGAGCTGATCTTTGGCTAATCTAAATGGTAGAATTAAAAAAAAAAAAAAAAACATAAAAAAAAAAAAAAACCTTAGCCTGATCCTCACTGAAGACAGAACTGACAGACAGAAATAAAACCATTTCTCAAAAGTACATATCACATAAGTGAATGTGTTTGGTCATGCTACACTTGTGTTTGTTGGATGTTACCAGAAAAGCTAGACTACTTAAAAAAACAACTTAACTATTGTCATACTTAGTTAATTAGTGTCATCACATTCAGTCAGTTTCTCCCCAACACTGATCTATTGTCATAAATAATAAGGAAAATGCATACATACATAATGTACCTTTGTTTATAAAAATGTCACGCTGTAAAGTGGTTTTCCAGCTGAATGGTAGGTACTTGTTCATTCTGTGTCTTTATGGCAAACTGACTGGTCTAATGTGTTAATAATTTAATTCTCGTTACTTCCATAAACAGAAGGGTGAAGAGGCCGAGGAAGGAGTCACGAGTGAAGGTACAGTGTTAGAGAGAGAAAAATGTGGATTTACAAGGGTACATTACGGAAATATTCGAATCAGTGCTGTCAAACAATTAATCAGGATTAATCACATCCAAAATAACAGTTTTTGCTACATAATATATATGTGTGTGTGCTGTGTATATGTATTATGCATACATAAATACACACACATGCATGTACATTTTTACGTATATATATTAAATATTTATATATGATATAAATTATATGAATATAAATGTAAATAATATATAAAAACATGTAAATATTTTCAAAATATATGCTGTATGTGTGTGTCTTTTATATATTCATAGTTAATATACACAATACACACATATTATGCAAACAAAAACGTTTATTTTATTTTGGATGCGATTAATCGCGATTAATCGTTTGACAGCACTAATTAAAATACTATTTCAAATTTGCATTAACTATATAAAGCCTACTGTATCATATTTGATATGCAAGTTTTTTTTAAGTACTCAGAGTTCATTTATAGGTTTAACAAACAGATCCATTTGGAATGAATAGATTTTTAGATTTGTTTTTGAATTGAATAGAACTCATGAATGCAGTTGACAGTTGTTCTCCTGATGTCTCTTTAGACTTCGACAAGTTCTTAGAGGAGCGGGCCAAAGTCGCAGACCAGGGTCCACCGCTGGCCGCTGCCGCCGCCACCGGAGAACCCAGACCTCTAGTGAGCGCGTCTAGCAGCAACCGCAGGAGGACACAGCAGACGGAGGACAATCTCTTTGCCTTGTAGAACTGTGACGGGACAGATGCTCTCCCTGGTGACCACAACCACATTCCCTCCAGCACTCCACCTGTTCCTTTACAAACCCACTGATGTTATACGGCAGCAAGACCCCTGACTAAAACCACCCCAATCCCCCCCACCCCGCCTGATAGAGCACTGTGAGAATCCAGCTTCATAGCCGCAGACTTTGAGCTGAACGACGCCGGCAAGCGATGGCTTAAGCAAACATGTAGCCAAAATGATTCTCTTTAGAGAGCTCGCTTCTTTCATTCATGTCAAATAATAGTCGAATAGAGCTGATTGGTTTGGTCTTTATCATCCATTAATGAACTAACGCTCTTAAAGTTTGTCATTCCATGAGGTGAGATATTCATGTGGGTCAGTTCTTCTCAGTCAGCTGTGGATTGTGATTCAAACTGTTTCTGTGGTAAATAGAGCAAGAAAATATTAGATCTAAATCAGGCGTATGAGCGCATAGACAGTGGGTCGTCATGTTTATGAGGCTCTGGTGAAGAAAAGTGGCTATATTCTTGTAATCATCACGTGCGGATTACCAAAGACAGAAGAAGAAACGTGTTTTCCATCGATAAAGGTTTTTGTTAAAATATGTTGACCATTTCCAAAGAGCTGAGGTTTGCTGAGCCATTGCTGTTTTACAATTTTAAAGGCACCGTTTGAGGGCATTTTAAGGCATAGATCAGATATCAGATGCATATACAGTTTATTGATCCAAAAATACAAAACATTTGAAAAATGCATCCTAATTTTGGTTATGATGTAGGATTTACTGGAACAGGCGCGTTTAAAAACAAACGTCATATTTCATCCCAAAATCAAAAGAATTATTTTGATTTCTACAAAAATGTTTTCAACATTGATGATAATAATAATAATAATAATAATAATAATAATAATAAAAATAAATATTTTCCAGCTGTTTTCAAAACTTTTCAACATTGATAATAATAATAATATATATATATATTTTCCATCTGTTTTCAAAACAGTTCTCAACATTAATAATAATAATAATAAGAATATATATTTTCAATTATTTTCCAAACCTTTTTCAACATTAATAATAATAATCTATTGTTATTGCCATCAATGTTGAAAACAGTTTTGTAGAAACTGTGGTTATTATTATTATTATTTTTTAAATTATTATAATTGTGTTGAGCAGCAAATTAGCATGATTTCTGAAGAAATAAATAACATTTTGAAATGTATTCAAATAAAATAAAAATTGTAATGATATTTCATAAATTACTGTTTTATTGTATTTTTTAATCAAATATATGTGGACTTTTGAGTGTAAGGGACATCTTTCATAAACATTAAAATAATAATAAACAAAATTAATCAAACCTCAAAGTCATACTTTTACAAATTTTTACACCACCAGTATTTACTTTTCAGAGCGATTTATCTACAAAAAACATATTTATAATTTACTCATAATTAACGTTCAGCTTACAGACTGTACATATTTAAACTGATAGAGGAAAACAATAAGGCTTCATTTGCTAGATACAATATATCATTTCTAAAATTTCTTGTTTTTGGGGCATATGAAATATGACAGACATGTCTTCATAAATTTCGCCCTCTTTCTGCATCTTTCTGTTAGATTCCTGTTTAGATTTGATTTCACTCAGCAAAAATTGCCAGATTTGGCAGTGAAGTTAGGAAATGAATTGATATTTTGCTTTGTCCTAATTCTTGCTAGACCTAACCAAGAATTATATTAGCCTAATGGTGTTTGTAAAATATGTATCCATAGGTATACAAAAAAATGTGTATATACAATAGAAAAGTGTGTATAGTACTTAAAGTTTGTATTAACTTTGGTTTAAAAAATCTAAATATTTAATTACGTCCCTCTTTTTTAGTTTTGTCATGAAAGATTTTATGGTGTGTGATTTCAGGGCTTTGCAGGATCACCAGTGGTTTTCATTCCAGTGCGTTTACAGTCACTAACAGCTGTACTGTACACCTCTATTTGAATCATGCTAAATGTTGCTCTGCTCTCTTCCCAACAACCTGAGGAAGATGTTCACTTCAGTCTTATATGTATATAAAGTAACTGCAGCTAGATCAAGCATCAAGCATTTTAAACTCGCAAACCTCAATTGTTAAGCATCTAATGATGGGAAGGGCTTAATCTTTGTTGCCAGTTATACTAACAAACCTCCATCACTCCCCCTAAATCAGCAGATAAACGTGAAAAACACTGGAGGGCCATGTGCTTTACTTGAATATAAGGCACAAGTCAGTGTGGTTTTGAATGAAATGAAATTGCAGCACGTTCAGGAATCAATAATGGCCTGATTTCTTAGCTAAGGTCATTTGAAAGATAGATATTTGTTACGCCATGAAAAAACTGCAATATCTATTTTGTTTCTAGCCTTTTAATTGTAAGAAGGAAAGTGTTATACCTGCTATTATTAATATCTAAAGAGCTTTGCTTTCATCCTTTGGCAATCATTGTTTGTATTAACTTCTTAAATTAATGTTGCCATGTGATATTAAAAGTCTTGACTATTTTGATTATTTATCTCATAATGTCCTAAATGTATTTTAGAATAATGAAATGTAATTGAAATGTAACATTTTCCTATTGTCAGATTCATTGTTTAATCCAAACTATTTTATTAAAGTGATTCATTTGCTTAATGCAAACATTTTCCTGTGTGATTCATTTTAAGAAGCTCAAAAGAAAAAAAAAATATATTTCTGTTATATCTAGTTTTTCTAAGGTTATCTTTATTTATTAAAAAGCAGAATAATTAAAGGGCTTTCTCAATTGTATTCAGTCTTTACCATGTGTGCAGACATTTGGTCTTTTTGAGTTGTTAAAACTGAATTGGTTGCTTTTGTGTGATCTAACTACATTTTAAAAATACTGAATTGGGATGCAGTTGCCTGATTAAGTTGTGGAAATTAAATTCATGACTTATTTTATTGTGACACAACTAAAATTTTAAAGCATTAATTTAAACATTTTAAATTCTCTTTCCAGAGTTCGATTTTTATACTAGTACTCTTTCCACGTTATTTTTCAAGCTGTTTTCTGTGAAAGCATAAATGATATTATTAAATGATAAAAGTATTTGCGCTACAAACTAGTGTGTTCATGATTATGATGGTAAATTAAAACAATATGATAACAAATACCAGTTTGCAATGTCAGTCAGAATAACGGGCTATTTTTTAAAATAAAAAATACAATAAAAATAAGTTGAATAAAATCCCAAAATCCCTTTATATACTATTCTATAATATTTGATAAAACGGAACATTAAGATTATGCTTAAATAAGCACAAATTAAAATTATACGTTATCTACATCAGTTATATTTGGGTAAAACAAATTAAAAACGCAATGCAATAATCCAATAATGATAATGTATGGTTGATCCAATCCGGGTGTTTGTTCATTTAGAATAATTTTAATAAAACATTAACATGATAACAGAAGTGTTAATTACGTTAACAACAATAATAATATTATGCTGGTAACACTTTAGAATAATGGTATATTAGTTAATGTTAGTTAATTACTTTAGTTAACATGATCTAAGCAAGAACAGTCCTTCTACAGCATTTATTAGTCTTAGTTGATGTTAATTTCAACGTTTACTAATGCATTGTTCAAATCGAAAGTTGTGCTTGTTAACATTAGTTAATGCACTGTGAATTTACATGAACTAACAATGAATAACTGCATTTTCATTAACTAACATTAACAAAGATGAATAAATACAGTAATACATGTATTTTTCATTGTTTGTTCATGTTAATGAATGAAAATGCAGTTATTCATTGTTAGTTCAACCATTATGCTAGTTTGCATTTAAATTATGTTCTAGTGTTACGTTAGTTTAAACAGGAGTCTCTTTAACCACTGATTGGATTGCAATAGAGCTGCTGAAGAGCTTGATGGAGAAAAGTCTGAAGAATCGGGACTCTTTCGCCTCCTTCAGCAAACACTTTCTACATGTATTTCAGATTGTCTCGTTTCTCTGCAGTCCTTCAGCGGTGTTACTATCGGTCACTGACACACTTCACCTCAGTTTGTTGATACGACTTCAGAGACATATAGAATTATTTAACTTTGTAAACACAAAGTCAACTAATTATTTAGGTCAGAACAATCCATCCTATTATAATAATTGCATATATGTTTTAATTCTTGAGTGTATAATGTCATTTGTGAATATATTGGATGCATCTAATTTATTTTATATAATAACGTGTTTTTTGTACATAAATCAGATTATTTCAGCATTATTTGACATAAATCCCCTTTTTTAAAGTTTATTATCCTTTTTCAATGAGAAATACATGATGTAATCACGGTGCCACGCGTGTGACGTCACATCACCCCACTCGCTCTCTGGCTCTCTATTGGTCGTTTCCTCTGGTTCTACAGGCGGAGTCATCACTGCAGCTCAGACAAACTTGATCGCGCAGCGTCCTTTTTCTGCGTGGCTCTGATTGGCTGACAGAGACAAGCCCACTGAAGTCTCGACCATGCTGCTGCCGACTGAGATTTTGTAAACAAAAAAGGGACTGTTTAATCGGCGCTTTACATTTAAAACTATATCGAAAACTTATATTCTTCTAACATATATTGACTCTCAACTTATTAATTGAATAGGTCAGTATAAGTATTAACGTGTTTCAATAGCTGACAAATACTTTTAAACATTTAGAAACTTGAAACATGTAATACGATAATAAGATATGGGAGGAACAATAATAATAATAACAATCCAAAACATACTCTGTTTTAACTAAAATAAATTACAGTAAAAGTCAACCTAAAAAAATGACTTAAATTGCAGTTTCTTATCTTTCCAACCTCACTTAACAAGCTTCTTTTACTGTCTATGTCAACCAGACACTTGAATGGCAGTACCGAGAGAGGGCACGTCAAGTGAAAGAGCGTCTGCTAAAAGAGCAAGTTCTGATTGGTCGAGCGGCGTGTCAATCACCCACAGCGCTCTCGGGTTTGCCTGGCTCTCGCTCTTAGCATGCTAATGTGCAGAACAGCAAACTCTTAAGTCAACTTTACCTTGTGCGGCAGTATGGAAACGAGGGCGAGCAAGTAGTTGACTGAATCAGTAACAAAGTTGAATTTATCGAAAATTAAGCGGATCCTACGAAACGCAGCCAATAAATGTCCGGGCATATTTGCTCTCCCGGCAAGTGCAAGAAGTTCCTAGTTTACATGGAATAACGCTTGTTGTGTGTTGCACCTGAATACTTCTGAAGTCAGCCTGAAAGAGCATTTGAGGACCATGAATCTGTCTTTTGACGACCCGTCACTGGACCCCTTGGACTCCAGTCTGTCTCTTCACGACCCGAGTGAGATCGACACGGCCCTGCTCAATGACATCGATGGTGAGAGAGCGTCTGTTTACAGTCGCAGCGCTGGACACAGGGAACTGTGTGTTTGTAGTTTAGAAACGAATAACGTTACATATAGATGGTGCTGTCAGACGTATACACGTGTTTATAATAACTAAGCTTATTATTATTATAAATCCATAATGCTCGAGTTATCATATTGAACCACAGTGTCGTGTTTTACTCAGAATCAACTGTATCCGTCACACTAACACTGGAAGGCAGTAACGTTAGGTGGGCGTCAGCTACAAAAACAAATTGCAGACGCCTGGGTGCTTTATTTTCACATAGTTATTGT
Source organism: Carassius auratus (assembly GCF_003368295.1). Lineage (NCBI taxonomy): Eukaryota > Metazoa > Chordata > Actinopteri > Cypriniformes > Cyprinidae > Carassius > Carassius auratus. The sequence continues at coordinate 7,424,485 of NC_039270.1, read as the reverse complement.
TGCTCTGTATGTTAGATCTCATTGAAATGAAAATAAAATGCAAGGTGTCATTAGATGTCGGACGGTGTTCATCGTCTGGCTGAAGTTGTTGCATTGAGAGCGGCCCCGCCCCCTCTAACTTGGTGTGGTGACGTCACGCGGGGTTACTCGCGGCCATCCCCTAGCATTCTGACCCACCGACACAGTTCCCTTATAATTTACAATTAAGACCTAAAACATCAAACTGACAGGTAAAACGTCAGCAGTTGTGCATGTCATTCCAAAATGTGTTTTAGAAAATGTTTCGACACTGAAATATCTTTAAAGTACGAATATGTCTCACTGTGTGTATTTGTTTACTTTGAAATATTTTGCATTATTATAGTTTTTTTTTTTTTTTGTATTTATATCAGTAATGGTTCAACCTTAAATGTACAGTGAATGTATAAGTGAGGTGACCGACAGTAACCCTGTGCTGAAGCGGATTGTGTCCGATAGTAACCTCGCAGCAAGCAGAGGAGGTACTTTCCAGGCCTCTGATTGGCTGAGCGCGATCACCTCATATAAACCATGCTCGTGCACGCTGAAGAAGTCTTGTGTTTTACTGGGTCACATCACATGTATGTATGCAAAACACATTTTGAGCAGTTGAAAAAAAAATCTCTGTGTGTATATATTTATCCTGTTGGGAATTAACTTTCCTTGTTATTTGTAATAAATTAATTAATTAAATACATATAAATAATAATAATAATTTTATAACTTTACATGAATATAATAAGTAAATAACAGCAATAATTATTAACAATTATAGTAATGTTCTAACTGTGCATAATCAGTAAATATCAGCAGTAATTATTCATAATTAAGATACCTACTAGTAGTAATAATAACAATAAGTCAAGCAGTTAATCTTTTGGGTAGTTACTTGGGAAATGTAAAAAAAAAAAAAAAATCTTTTGACCTGTTTAATTTACCCAATTAACTTTTATGTAATATACATAAGTAACATTTATCACATTTAAATTCCAGTTTATGTAATGTGATTTTTTTTTTTAGTTCTTTATCTCAGACCATAATAATATTATTGTATTATAATAAAAAGAATGTGGTTATTATAATAATGCTTTGTTCCAGTAATAATATTAACAATAATAATAACTATAATTAACTGTAACTGTATTGTTACTTTCAAGTGGTTGACTTGTTCCTTTAGGGTGTGTCTAGAATAAATTGTCTATTAAAGTGAGGAAAATTAAAATGTCTTTATGCTGGCACAACTCGATGAATGTGATTATGTGATCTTGATAAATGGTCACCCAGTGTTATCATTTATTATAAAACTTTAATTTCCTCAGTGGTTTTGTAGCCTGCAGGTTTTTGAGTTTCATAATCTGTAGTTTAAACATTTGAGGTGTCATGGTTTCCTCTAATGAATGTATTTCATTCATTGGGCTGAAGGTGATTGTGAGACGAGGATCTTGTCTCTGAGAGGATTTGTGGTGAATGATGAAACTCTGTAATGGGGCACTCTGCAGTCAGAGCAGCGTCTCCAGCCTACAGCTGAATTAAAGCCAGGCAGCATGAGCTGTATTGGTTTAGTGCAGATGTGGGATCAGACCCGATGAGTGTGAAAATGAACTTGTGCTCTGTAGATCTCACAGGCTTATTGTGTGCTGTGTGTTATACCGATCATCAACTGTGTTCAGATTAAAGTAAAGCATTTCTTGCATATTCAAGGAAGAATGATCATAGTTGTGGCCAAGTGTATTTCAAATTAAAAAGGGCTAATTTAAATAAATGTTTAAATAAATATATGGCAACTTCATAGAATTGGCAGAAACAAAACCCCACAAAAAGATATAATGTCAAGTGCAAATCTTTTAAGTAATTTTTAACTTGTTTTTTTATGACTGTAAGCTGGTGCAGGGATATAATTATTTTAATAGCCAGTAAGCTTTAGTTTACCTCATAGCCTTGCAAAACCACACTTAACTCTACCATAAAATAAAGCAATGAAGACACAATTCATGGTTGGGAAAGAAAATAAAATGCATTGTGTTTATTGTGTGCCAGGATGATCCGCTACATGCTATTATTGCTAGCCAGGCGGGGGATTTTAGGAAAAATCCTTATAAGGGAAAACAAATAACCATTCCTAACACCATGTCTACACAAGATGCGATCGACGCAACAAAATACTATAGAACCACTGATCTATGACAGAGATTCATTATTTATAGATCAGTTAATAGTATAATCAGTGATGCTGTCTACACTGGATATGGTGCGGCCGCTGCGGCATGACGCCACAAATCCCTTACAGTAAACTGCTGCCGTGTTCTATTTATGACGCGCTGACACAAATTTCAAAAAGATTTTCAATGGTCACTTTGACACATCCAGTGTAGACAGTCTTTAGCTGATCAGGCGTGGTGCCACACGACAGCTGTCGCGTCCGTCGTAGACATGATGAAGGAGAGATGACTGAGAAAGATGGCGAATGATTTTCAGATCCATAGTATAACGGAGTTAGCCTGGTAATACCAGAGTCTGCTACTTCACTTTGCTTCGTAGATAGAGTCTGGAATGGCATAATAGAGAAGTGTTTTCTCTCTCGCTAGGGGGCGCTTGTCTGAAGTTTAAAATTTAACCTACAATGTAAAACTCGGCACTTAGCATCTACGTCACGGCTCTCAGCCCGCCCTCTGTTCGTTGATTGGCCCGGCTGTTTCCAGACCGGTGGCAAACAGAAAGCTCTGACGCTGTATCAGACTGAGTACAGAAGCGAAATGAAATTGAGCGGAATTAGGAAGTCTGACGTAGTCAGGCTTTAACGGAGTACGTGCGATCGCGAATCTCGAAAGTGATAGTGAAACTAAAAATTAATTGTGCATTCAATAAGGGGGTGGGGAGTGGATCATGATGCCGGCGCGACACCGTGATGTCTATCAGCCATCGGTGATGGATGATGGCATAAATACATTGACGCAAAATATGCACATCGATTCGTCCACCTGTTTTTATTTCTCTAAAAAACCTTTGCAAAACGTTTACCTTATGTGCGCTGAATATACGCGATGGCCGGATCAACATTCTGTCCAACGTTATATAACCAATCCAGTTTTTTTTTTGCATTGATCTTTTTTTTTGGCGGCTGTCAAAGCCTTATTTGATCGGTGAGTGATGTAGAATAGAATGACTGCTGCGCCTGACAGGGGCGCGTACGAGAGAGAGCCCCGCCTGTGCGCGCACACTCACAATCTTCAAACAACACGAGCGCTTATTGCTCTCTCTCTCCCTTGTACATATTAATCAATATCATTAAATAAGATAGAAAAAGGGCGGAACGCCAAAGTTTCACGTGGAGCATTCAGAGATTTTTTTTGTTCTCCATGATAGGCTGCTGGCTCCCTCTGTAATTTTTTTTTTTTTTTTTTTTTTGGAAAAGCACTCTCTGTATTAGCTTAAAGCCCTCAAGTTTACATTGGTTACTGTATTCTTTCAATTGCTCTAAATAAGTATTTTGGGTGACCTTTTTTATTGAATGCTAGACATCAAGTTGTTGTTATTTTCATATGAAAGAAGAACTTTTTTTTCAGTAAGCTAGGGCCCTATGTGTTCAGTAAGCTTGTTTCAGTAAGCTATGTGTTTTCAAGGCTTCAAGGTTTTATTGAATGCTATCTCTATACAAGTGCAAAGTAATGCATTCTTAGTCAGTCTATTATTTTGTAATTTTAAGAGCAATAAACATATATTGCAATGTTAAGGAATTCATGTTTTTTTTATTCAGATATGTAAATCAACATGTATAAATTGTTAGTAGTAAATTAATGGGGAGATAATCTAAATCGAATCGGTCTGGAAAAATAATCGCTAGATTAATCGTTTAAAAAATAATCGTTTATCACAGCCCTAGTGATAACGTTATCAAATTGTTATGCACCTCCCTTTTATTACAGTGCTGTCAAACACACATCATATCCTTTTTGACAGTACATCTGATTAAATTCATGCATTCCCTGGGAATCAAACCTATGATTGTGGTGTTGCTTTTGAATGCTTGAAGGAGTTCATTGGTCACTGTATCCATCTCCGTTTCCATGTTTTAACAGATATGCTCCAGCTTATCAACAACCAGGACATGGAGTTTGGAGGGCTTTTCGATCATGCTTCATTTTCTGCCCCCGTAGCCCCCACGCAGGACCTCTCAGTCCTCCCCCACTCCAGCCCTTCCTCTCCTCCACCCACCTCTTCTACACCCACCAACACCTCCTCCATCCTCAGCAGCAACCCCCACTTGGATGCCCTGCTCGGACCCCCAATCACCCGCAGCTCTTCCATCCCAGACAAGGTGTTCCACCCTCCCACTTTCCAGCAGTCTCCTTTGGCACAGGTGACCTCCACCCCCGCAAACCCAACCACACTACAGACCATGCAGCCCAAAGCTCAGCCAGCTCCATCTCCCAGCCTCCACCCTTCGACCCTGCCGGCCCCTAGCCAAACTGCTCCAGCTGTGAAGAGTCCTTCCTTCAGTGCTACCCAGCAGGCCCTCTTCAGCTCACCGACACCCCAACCACAGCAGCAGCAGCCCGTTGTCACTTACCCCAACCAGAACAGTTATACTGGTAAGTTTTATCATGTAAAAAAATTCTGTGATCAATAAGTGGGCACTTACATCAACTAAACACCGAACTTAAACTTGTTTATGCATTTTAGCCATTTGAAAGCGATACCATAATTGTCTGTGTGTACTCACAGAAAAACGGTGAAAACTGTGCCGTCATGTGAATGCAGATCACATGTCAGTCTGTAGGTATGTGCGCAAATGCATGGCGTAAAAAGTCATATCATCAATACTGGACTGGAATGGAAAATACAGTGTTTTAAGTTGTTTTCGCAGATTTGTATTTATATTTAGATATTTGATTAAAGTCGAGAATTTTTTTTTAAAAATGACAGTGTTTCCATTAATCGATGTTATGTAACTAAAATGTGATTTTTTTTTTTTTCTCTCGAGATAAGTCATAGTGACAGGTGTTGGTATAGGTTTACGTATATATCGCAGCCACCACACTAGCCTGAAATCCTGTAGAATTCAACCAATTCAATGACGTTTTTGACACTCCTGAAGTGTTTCCATTACAGCAAACACTTCCATTGAAGAAAAAATCCATTACAGTTTTGCGAAATATTCCTTTTTCAGATTGCCTGAAAACCTTGTGTGCATATTTTTTTTTTTTAATTGAAGTGTTTCCATTGGCCGTATTTTCAATTCGCAATTTCGATTGGCCCAATTTGAAGGGTAATGGAAATGCAGCTAGCATCATCTGTACACAAAGCTTTTCAAAATTACAAATTAAAAACATTGTAAATTTAAATCATGGTAACATCAAATTTTTTTTATACATTTCAGTTCATTGTTTAAATTATAAGAGACTATACATCCAAATTTGGCAGATAGACAACATCTTTAAAAAGGAATTGAAAATTTTAAGGCAGTAAATGATATTACGTTTTTAAGAGAATTAGGTAACGTTTTTATCTAGTATTTTTTGACATTGTTTTTAAAATATATGGCCAAATACAGCACTTTGAAGAGACAAATCTCTCATTTGTGTGCAAGACCTACCAGTGAAAATAAAACCGCAAGAAGGAACTTTCAGAAACATGCCATGTTATACTTATCTTACCAATAATGTGTCAGTTACATCTATTAGCACTAAATCTCACAGGGTGTAAATTACAGCTACCTGAGAAGCTAATTTTTCAAAAATGGTCTTTAACAAGTAACTACTATATAACTAAAGCATTTGGTACAGTGAGGGTTAAGTGACTCCCTCTAATGATTTACATGTTTCTTAAGTCGGAAAGCTGAATAGCCTCCCAATAAAGTGGGTATTAAATTGCCAACTAAACTTTTTCGTCTTCTAAATACTTCACATTTTATTAAATTATCACCTTAATTTGGATGCATTGGCCTTTTCAACTGTCAGGTGTTGATGTGACTTCCACAGTTACTGTCAGGCAGTAGAAACACTTGCATACAAAAACTGAACATTCAATATTGAACATAAGCAACAAATAAAGTCAAATTAAAGTGCTTTTTCTAAGAAGTGTGGAAATGCTTTCTTGTTTCCTTATAATTGATAATAATAAGTTATACTTGGTAACAATGTGTAAGAACATTTATCGGCTCAGCAATAGTGGTTAAATCAGCTGGGCTAATTATTTGTTCTAGTGTTATCATATTATCACAGTCATTTTTAAATCAGTGCAGTGCTTTATATATTTAATTTAATGGTTGAATCAGATGTGTGCTTTTATGAAAGCATGTGTTTGTGTCCCATGAAAACATTTTATAGTAACTAGATCAAAAGTTGTCATCGATCTCAAATATTTTTTATTAAAGATTTAAGAGTTCTTTTCTGTAATGATTATACATGTTGTTCATGAGTTATGCACTGAATGAACATTGTTTCTGACTACCAATATTACTAAGACTATAAATTGAATCACCTTTGATCAGTCATATGTACAATGGCCGAGACAGCTCAAGGCACTGCAAATAGATAAAAACACCCGCAAATTAAAAAAAAAAACTTCTTCAATTGGACAACACACGAGCTGCAAATGCTCACAACACAACAAAAGAAACGCGCTGCAAATAAAAATCTTTATTTGGTTGTGTTGTGAGCATTTGCATCACCTGCTGTCAAACTGATGAAGTTTTCTTGATTTGCTGGTGCTTTTTCCTATTTGCATGTGTTTTCTGAAGTTGCAGCGCGTTGCGCTCTCTCGGCCACCGTACATATGTCAGAAAAGGCTATTTGAGTTCAAAGTGCAGACAGTGAAGTCACAGTTGTCAGTCCTAGAAACCTAGTGAACTTTTACCGTACAGTGTGTTCATGTGTAAAGCTGCCCAGCCCATATTCTTTCTTTGTATATGCTTTTATAATGTCCTTTCAATCTGCTTATCGTTTTTAAACCTTAGGGTAATGACACCACCAGGCCAAAGAGAGAATACAACATCACACTAGTGTAGATCGAAGTTCAGTCAGATTTTGATTTGGCGAAATTTTAGCTTTACATCACCAGTGGATCCTCTGCAGTGAATGGGTGCCGTCAGAATGAGAGTCCAAACAACTGCTTAAAAATATCACCATATCTTGCTGATTGTTAGTGTGTTCACATATCAATAGATTTCAAACAATAATATTTTTTCCTCCAGGGTGGAACAAAAAGTGGTTAAGGTTTCTGCCTGAATGCTGTTTGTTGTTTTAGTGCAACTTCTTTCCTTTCTTTCCTCTCATGATCTAATTGGTTCTTGCAGCTGTCACCCAGCAGAGCTCCCCTCAGCCAATCTCGAGTCTCTCCACATCGCCACAGATAGTTCAGCCAATGGCCATCCAAGCCCAGGTGCAGAGCCTCTCGGCTTCACCAATCCTGACCACCTCGTCCAGCCCTCCAACACAGACCATCTCCCCCCAGCTTCAGCAGGTTCCTGTAAGTGCTTTTATTTGCTTGCTGATGCCCACATGCACAATAACTTACATTTACAGTCTTAATTGTGTGCACTAAGCATTGTTCATGTGTTCTGCAGGTGTTGTTGCAGCCGCAGTTCATTAAGGCAGACTCTCTCTTACTCACAACTCTAAAGCCTGATGCATGCATGGTAACAACAGTCGCGTCACCCTGCATCACATCGCTGGCTACATCCACGGCACCAGTCCACAACACCTCACTGCAGGTACACAAACACAGTCCCAAGTGGAAGTCAAAACTCACAGATTTGCTTCAGCTTGTTGTTTTGTTCTTGGATTAACTGACCTTTAATTGTATTAGTAGTGCTATACATTCATGTTCAAGAAACCGCTATTTTAAATATTTCTCACTTTTTTTTCCCTGATGTGTTTCTGAAGACCTCTGTTTTTATTTTGTGGAACTGTGCATCTCTTGTCTCAGGCACTGATGAGTGGAGGCACCATCCTGACCACCGTTCCGCTGGTGGTGGACACGGAGAAGCTGCCCATCAATCGCATCGCCATCAGCGGGAAACCAGGCGGCCAGCCGCACAAGGGCGAGAAACGCACAGCCCATAACGCCATTGAAAAACGCTACCGCTCTTCCATCAATGACAAGATCATTGAGCTCAAAGACCTGGTGGCTGGGACAGAAGCTAAGGTGAAGCCAAAACCCAATTACATAACTGGTCATAGCTGGTTTCCTCATCTTAGTCACCCTTGAAGTTCATTTGAAAACTTTAACCAAATGAGTTTAACTAGATGAGCTAACCTAGATTAGTCGATTTTCTAGCTCTTACTTTTTACCTGGAAGATGCCTTTAACATCACTACAAGATGAATTTTTTGTCTTATACAGCTGAATAAGTCGGCCATATTGAAGAAAGCCATTGACTTCATTCGCTACCTTCAGCAGTCCAACCAAAAACTAAAGCAGGAGAACATTGCACTCAAAATGTCCATTCAGAAGAACAGTAAGTTCTGTTTAAATGTATATTAAATGCAATATGATTTAATATGTTGAGTGCCTTTTTGACCCTCTTAAGTAGGACTTATTTAAGGCGCATTTTTATATGTAGCCTGATTCATAATTACTTCTGTTGTCTTTGATTATATGGTTAAAGTACTGAATGTACTAACAAACGGCATTCTATAGAAACAACATGCATATCATATATTTAAATTCGTAATTACACATTTGTAAAGATGACATTTCAGTTTAGAACATTTAAAATGTCTATCAACTTTAAATGTATTATCAAAAAACACATTAAAAAAATGCTAATCAAGTAACTCACATGTGCTTTAGTTTGCCAATCAACATTAAAAGAATTGTACTTTAAAGCATGACAAAAGTTTATCAAAGCATGATGTATAATGTACTTTAAGTAAAATCTATATTTAGAAATTTGTAATTATTACAAAGTGTACTTTTAAGTGTAAAGAATTATAGTCATGCAAGTAACTCTTTAAGTACACCTAAAAGGCCTTTTATTCTAGTAATGTATTATCTGAAAGTACACTTTTCTAAAAGATTTGAAGTATCAAAAGTGCACAATCAGTACAATTAAGCTCATGGGGAGCGTGGTTGTTTTTGCATTGACTTGTGGCTTCTCCTCCTCAGAGTCTCTGAAGGACCTTGTGATCATGGAGGTGGATGTGAAACCAGAAATCCCCACCCCTCCAGCATCAGATGTCGGCTCGCCTCAATCCAGCGGCCCCTTCTCGCACCACGGCAGTGACTCAGAGCCGGACAGCCCGATGGAAGAAGACAACAAGGTAGCAGAAACCCAGCTCTTCCAGAGCTCCTTTCATGGCTTTAATGAATTGGCTTCGGTCATGAAGTAATTGGACGTGGTAGTGTGCGGTGGATAATTCGATTGCCTGAGGTCAAGAACTTGGAAGAATAACCATGTAATGATCTAACGCCAATTTCTGTTTCCTGTTCTCTCTATTAGCATGTGGTTGAGAGGGCTGGAGGAATGCTGGACCGCTCTCGCATGGCTCTGTGCGCCTTCACCCTGCTCTTCCTGTCCTTTAACCCATTGGCGTCTCTGCTGTGTGGCGGCTGGAGCAGCTCCGGGACGACTGTCTCTGGACACACAGGAAGGAGTATGCTGGCAGTGCAGGATGCAGGTGCTAATACTCCCGATATGTTCAGAGTAGCGTCCCATCCCTATCTGAATGCTAACAATGCGATCTTGTTTTGATGCATGTAGCCGAGTCTTGGGGTTGGATGGATTGGATGTTGCCCACTCTTCTGGTGTGGCTGTTGAACGGTGTTCTGGTTGCTGGAGTTTTGATCCGTCTGCTCGTGTATGGAGAACCTGTGACCAGACCTCACTCCGAATCATCTGTCCTCTTCTGGAGACACCGCAAACAGGCCGATCTGGATCTAGCCAGGGTATAGAATGCTTTCTTGCACTCATCTGTTATTGGCATGGCGGTCAGAGTCCACCAGATTTTCTTTGATGGCAGTTCGTCTAATGGTTTTCTGCAGGGCGACTTTGCTCAGGCCTCTCAGAACCTCTGGACGTGTCTCAAAGCTCTTGCTCGGCCTCTGCCCACGTCTCAGCTGGACCTGACCTGTGCGGTGCTGTGGTCCGCCCTGCGTCTGTGTCTGCAGAGACTGTGGGTGGGCCGCTGGCTAGCCAGCCGTGCCGGAGCCCTCCGTTCCAACCGCCCCCTACAGGAAGATGCCCGTAAGAGCTGCCGCGATGCAGCCTTGGTCTACCACCGTCTACACCAACTCCACATGACCGGTAAGTCACTGTAGCTTATAGAGGAATCAGGTAACCTTGTGAAGAGCAACTGTCAGGACCAATTTATCACCTTATCTCCAACATTTGAATTTCATTGTATTATTATTGTTTTTACATGTCAAGTGTAAAAGCGCAAGGTTGTGGGAATTATGAATATATGGATATAGCCAAACAAACGTATGACAGCCAACATGTTTGAAAGAAAACATTGTGGTACATCGCAAGGTTGTGGGAAATCTGGGAATCGAACCCACAACCTTGCGCTGCTAAAGCAATGCTCTACCACTTGAGCCACAGGAACACTAGGTCGCCCCTTAGTTCACCATAGTATAATGAATTATGAATATATGCATATAACCAAACAAACGTATGACGGTCAACATGTTTTAAAGAAAACATTGTGGTTTTGTAGAGCTAATCATCGCAAATAATCATTTAGCAATTATAAAGCAGTTATTTTGGGTACAATCAATCTATATTGCCCTTTTTACAGAAGAATACGGAGGCCCGGACATAATATATGGAGAGAGAGAAAATAAAAGATATTGTGGCCACGAATTAAGAAATTATTATCGCTAGTTTTTAATTTGTTCCCTACTTTAAGTTAAATTATGGTCACACTGTACTACGATGTTTCCTTGTTTTAATGTATTTAATTTATGGCCACGACTGAACTAAAACAAGAACAAATGATTAAATATTGAGAATTAAAGTGTAGCCACTCAAAATGAGGAAATAAAAGTTTGGTAAACAAAAAAAAGGGTATTTCTCACTTTCCGCTAATAGCCAATGATTCACATCCAGTCAGGTGGTTTTTTATTTACTAATTTTTCAAAGCAACCATACAGTGTTATTTAAGTGTCGTTGAGATGATTATTATTTTTATTTATTTAATATTTTTTAACTATTAGTGAAAAAAGTTAGTTTTACTAATTTTTAGTATTTTTAAAATAAATGATTTTTTTTGTACACCATTTTAAACCTAATTTAAATGCAAAATTATCCCTATTTTTTTCTGATAACATTTATTTGAAGCAACAAAAATGTTTGATTTGTATTTTTTTATTTTCTTCTGGTTTTAGTTTCAAATAACTATACAGTAATAACCCTGCAACTGAAGCTCAAATTGGACCCCAAAATTCTGCTTATTCATATGATCGCATCTCTGTGCTGCTCCTGAATTACTTGTGGTCTGTCATTTGTTATTTGTCAGAGACCGATTTAGAACATTAAGTTCTTCTACAGGAAACCGTGGCACACCTTAACCAGACATAATACATGATAAATCATCTCGCCATTCATCGTTTGCTTATGATGTGTGTGCAGGCAAGCTTGGAGGAAGCCATCTCTCTGCGATCCACATGGCACTGAGCGCTCTCAACCTGGCCGAGTGTGCAGGAGACTGTCTCCCTGTTGCCACACTGGCAGAAATCTATGTTTCTGCAGCCCTACGGGTTAAAACCAGCCTTCCCCGCCTGCTTCACTTCACTACTGTTAGTACACACACGTGCACACTCACACCCCTGATCCAAATCCTAGCGAGCTGCTCTGCTGTCTACTGCATGCAAATATTGACTAAGATCAAACCACAAAAGCAGGTGTACATGGGAAGCAAATGACTCCACGTTAAGTCCATATACTTCCATATCCGCTACAGTTATTTGAATGGCACTTCCTTTCATATTTGTTTGATAGTGTATCCATATTTTGATGCTAAGTGGAGACTTTTATTTTTTCTGTCCTGCAGCGAGTGTTCTTGAGCAGCGCCCGGCAGGCCTGTCTGTCTCCCAGTGGCAGCGTCCCTCCTGCCATGCAGTGGTTGTGTCACCCGCTGGGTCATCGTTTCTTTGTGGACGAGGACTGGTCCATTCGCAGCACCCCTAAAGAGAGCATCTACAGCCAGGCGGGAAACTCAGGTCAGCGCCATACAGACCAAATCAGACTGAAGGGATCATGTGTACAATTCCCCTGGCTCACCCTTGTGTGTTTTTGCATTCGTCTGTAGTTGACCCGCTGGCTCAGGTGACCCAGGCCTTCCGCGAGCATCTGTTGGAAAAGGCCCTGTACTGTGTGGCACAGCCGCGAGGCGACAAGACCCTCACTGATGGAGATGGGTGGGTGATCATTCTCAATGCTAGTTTACATACAATCTCACCCATGCTACTGTAGGAAATAGACCTGCACTGCTTCAGAAACCTGACACTTTATTTAACATTCAGTGCCCCGTTTACTTTACTTCTGAATCGGTCGTATAATTGTACAGTTGGGAAGCTGATTTGTGTTGCGTGTGTTTTTTTTTGACAGCGAATACTCAGATTCTCTGGAATATCTGCAGTTGCTCACCAGCGCCTCAGACGCAGCAGGAGCCACGACGCAGTCCTTCGCCATCGGATCAAACATGGCCACCGTAACAGGTCAGTCCTCAATGATCTTCTGCTCTGATCTTGGCGATATCAGAGAATACGATTTCATTTGTTTGTACAGCTCGGATGAGTTTGCGTTGTTGCTTCCTGTTCAGCTGAGCGCTGTTCACATCACACTGCGTTCATATCAGCTTGTTTTCATTCAAGCGGATGTTAGTCGGGTGAATGAAGGACCGTTTGTGAGTGTGCGTGTGTGATCACCATTATGTCCCTGACCTCCAGGATGTGACCCTCACTCCAAATGGTGGTCGTCGGTTGCGGTTGTGATCATTAATTGGCTCCAGGGAGATGACGTGGCGGCAGAGAGATTGTACCCGGCAGTGGAGCACCTGCCACGCAGCCTTCAGACCGCTGAGTGAGTGACATGTGACAGTCCAAAATAGTAGTATTACTATTTTATTGAGGTTTTATTATTGTCATTATTAGTATGGTGGTGGTCTCGCCAGGAAAAGCTGTGTTGAATTCATCCCCCAATGCCACTCTCAGACTATATTTACTTTAAGAAAATATCATTAGCACAAGTAAACAAAGAAGAAATTGGTTGTAAAGAGACTGCAGAGTTATCAGTTGCTCTCATCAGAGTGGCTTTTCCTGGCGAATCAGTCTTTGTTGATACAGCCGCATTTATCTTTCCGCTCGCCGTCCGGGAATAACGCTTGGTTTGATGTGCATTTTGTGTGGGTTTATTGCTTTTAGCTCTGTCTGTGCTAAGCGCATCCTGTTTGTGTTGCAGGAGCCCGCTGCCCAAAGCCTGTCTGAACACTTTCAAAGCGGTGCGCTCCCTGCTGGCCAAACCGGAGAACTACCAGCTCAGCCTCGGCTACTGCGAGAAAGCCAGCGCTCTGTTCAGAGAGAGCCTCAACCTCGGCCCACACTGCAGCACCAACACGCTAGACAAGGTAGATGCCCACATGGACATGTTTTATGGGGAGCTATTAGTTTGCGCCGTGTGCTTTTTTTCTTGGACAGCGCTGTAGTGCATTGTAGTTGCATTGCATGTGCCTCAACTGTGCAATGTTCCTGCAGTGCAATACAGAGCTGGACCGCAGTGACTCCTGAACACACTGATTTTCATGATGTTAAACGGATGGCGACACATCATTTGTATGACAACCAGAGCATGTTGTTTTTTTGCTGGTATATCTGTGCTTTGGTTTTGTGGTTGTCTGATTTGTTTGCATCTGTGTGTGTGTGCTGTAGCTGGTGCAGTTGCTGCTGTGTGATCTGTTGTTGGTGACGCGCACTAATGTGTGGCGGGAGCAGCAGGTGGCGTCTCAGCAGAGCTCCCCGGCGGCCGCCTCGCCTGCAGAGCTGCAGGGCTTCCAGCAGGACCTCAGCTCGCTCCGCAAACTCGCCCAGAGCTTCAGACCGGCCATGCGCAGGGTGAGAGGCCAGAGTCCACGCTGGAAACATGACACGCTCATATTTATGTCTAAGGTTCACTGAACTAGACAATTATCTGTTTGAGCAAACTATTGCACACAACTTGTCCTGGGTCAGGCAGTGTGATCAAAATCTTATATAAGCATCAAACAGTATATACCCATAATGCCACCAACTCTCTATCTCAGACACACAGACTTTTTATTTTTTACTAATATTTTTTTTTTAATTCTTTCTTTATATATATCTTCATACATTATTGTCCATTGGTTTGTGATTTTATTTTTTTATTTTTTGTTTGTAAATAACACTACATGCACACAAATATATTTTTTTTGATGTTTGTTCATATTTAAAGTGGATTAGGAAAAAGGTTGCATGCTAATCTTGTTTTCTATAGAAGATTGAATATGTTTGGCATCAAAAGCAGGTTATTTTCTTGGTTTAACAGCCGTGCTTCAGGCAGGGTTGTTTCGTGTGGGTTCAAGTGTTTGCCTGTTTAACACAGTCGCTGTGTTTTTGTGTCTCTGCAGTTGTTCCTGCATGAAGCCACAGCTCGGCTGATGGCGGGAGCCAGTCCAACACGCACACACCAGCTCTTGGACCGCAGTCTGCGCCGCCGCGCCACACCTGGAAGCAGAACAGGTGAACATGCAGAGCATTTACAAGCATTTTGGATTTTTGAAATGTCTTTATTTGAATCAAATTGACAACATCTGAGAATTTTGAGCAACGGTGTTTAAATGTGGCATTCAGGTCCAATTTTCCAGTCATGAAATGTGCCATTTTTATTTATCATATCAATACAGTTCATAAGTTAGTGGGTCAATAATATTAATTTTTTTATAAACAAATACTTTTCTTCAGAAAGGACACGTTAATATGTTCAGAAGTGACAAGTTATCAGCCAACAGAAGAGTGACTTGTTGTTGTTAGTGTGCTCCCTACTTACATTTACTCTATATTTGTTTGTGTGTGTGTGTGTGTGTGTGTGTGTGTGTGTGTGTGTGTGTGTGTGTGTGTGTGATGCACAGATGAGTGTGAGATGCATCCAGGCCAGAGGGAGCAGGCAGAGGCCGTGTTGCTGGCATGCCGCTACCTGCCCCCTTACTTCCTGTCCGCTCCGGGCCAGAGGGTGGGCATGCTGGTGGACGCCGCCCGGACGCTGGAGAAACTAGGCGACAAACGCACCCTTCACGACTGCCAACAGATGATCATCAAACTAGGCAGCGGAACGACGGTCACGTCCACCTAGCCGACCACACACACGCTAAAGAGCACTTTTACAAACACCCCCCAAGGTCTCTCAGTCCAGAATCAGCACCCCTCAGTCAGTACCACCAAACTACGCCAAGACTGTTTCGACTCCCCCCAAAAATTCACAACAACAGCATATTAAAAACCAATGTTGAGATGCAGAGGCAAAAATGGGACCCTTATCCAAACACACAGTGTTTTCTCAACCTTTTTGATATTTACCTGCCCTAAAAGAAATTGAAGAGTTGTTTTCTTCCTCTTCTTTGAAATGGCTTTGTGAAACGATGCACTGTAAATACTGACTTTGGCCACTAGATGGTGATCTGGTGGGGTGAACTGGACGCTGGGCCGTGGTTGAGTTGGACACATATCGAAGAGCTTTGCTTTACTATTAGCACCTTTTGAGAGAAATGAACATTGCGATGCCAACCTTGAGTTGAATAAAGTAGTTCCTACTTACAGCATTTTATCGTCTGGGATGAATTCTACATATTGATTTAATTGAGGCTTTATAAAAGTTATTTTTCTTTGTGTATGTATATATATATATTTTAAATAAGTGTATTTATGATTTGTCTGACGCTGTAGGTGAGCAGTATTTGAAGAGGGACTGATGGTACATTTTTGTCGTGGTGCTGGTGCTGCAGTTGAACCCTATGTAAAAGTCAGCAGAACAGAAAACAGTTTCTACCAACAGACACAGTGTGATGTTTACTGGATTTGTGTCCATTTGCACTATTTAGTGAGTGGGCTGCTCGGTCTCCTACAGACAAAAAGAAGCCCACTGGTTGCAATTAAATCCACTGTTTAGTTTGTATTTTCAAAGCAGTCTTCCCCTGGAGTAAATCCAAACGATTTCATCTGCGTCGAAGTATTGACTAAAGCAAAGACATCAGCGTTAACATCTTTGTCCAAAGATAAGGTTTGATAGCGGTATGAGGATCTGCTTACAGCTATTTATATTTCCTCTCTGGTCACAGTTATGTATGAACTCTGATTACTAGACACGTTTTCTATTCGCAGTAACCGTGACATTGACATTCATTACTTGTACGCTAACTATTCTGTAGTGCTTGTGATCAAGTCTCAGAGACGAAATATTCAAACTTGCAGGCGCACACATAGCATTTCCTGTTGTCTTCTGTTTGATTTATTCTTAAGAATGTAAATAAAAGTCTTTTGTAATTAAATATTTCGTTGTGTTGTCTGCATTTTTTTTCATCTCTATATTTTTTCGGCACAAATTGTGTGCTTTTCCTGGGTTAGTTGGAGTGAACTACTGCGCTAATAAATCTCTTGAACGCATAAACAAGAGATCAACGGTTAAGTAATGCTATTTGTTACAGTTTGTTTCTTACCATACATTATCGTATACCCGCAGGACACCTGGAATATATGACATTTGTCACATGTGAGATACTTGGGAGTCATTTTTAAAATCTCCATGCACTTTAATTATGTGGACGAGCATGCATTAGACATTTTTTAAATTTATTTTCTGGGTCTGATAAAGAAAAAAGGGCATATGGCAATAGAACAACACTAGGGTGAGTAAACGATGACAATATTCGTTTTTTTGGCTGAACTAACCCTTTAAAATATATTCAAACAGAAAAGTTATTTGAATTGTTGTAAAATTTCACAATCTGTTTTTGATCAGATAAATGAAAGTTTTGATGAACATGACACAGCAAACGTTCGTTTTTGGTTCCTGTTTGGTTAATCTTATTTTTGGGAACCAAATTAGGGGAATGTTCTTTTTAGGTTGTAATGTTTTCTTCTAACCATAAATTAGCATTGATAGAACATTGCATGGTGGATGTTATTAATTAAACAAAAATAATAACTTCTAGAATGTTCTCTAATGGGTATAATGACGTTATACAAACCAAACACTAATATTTAATTTCTGTAAGGAAAACCTTTCTTGCCAATCAAAAGGAAACATTCATTTATAAGAAATATTCATTTTGATAGGCCTGCTAAAAAAAAGGCATAATTTCCAGAAATCTAAATAGGAAGTCATGTGTGCTGGTAGTGAGATGTTCAGATTTGCTGGAGATTTGTGCAAAACTCTTTATCCTGAAACAGAATGGTTTTGCTTTTACCGTGCTAAACCAGCAGAAGCGCCCAGCAGAGTAAATAAAGGTGTTAAGAAAGCAAGCAGGCATAGATCTGTTTCTGCATGCCTCCAGATGTAATTTCCGACCACAAACTGTGAGACAGAGACATCTTTAAGGATAATAGCACTGAATTACTTGTGCTGAGTGCCAACAAAGACGCACAAAAAGAAAACAAAACGTGATTTTGATCTCAATTCCAAAGACAGCTGTTCATGTGCACACATCCATTATATTTCATGGCAGCGTTACATAGAAAAACATCTCAGAAACATCGCAGTATGAGCTGTGGACAAATACAGTTCCAAAAAAAGTCCTTTTGATTCAATGTTTTAATAACTTTTGTAAGCAATAACAGATTTGTTTTATAGAAAATAAACATCTCTAAGAAATACTATACACAATTATAATAGTACATCACATCTTACATTTAAACAGCATCAAATACTTATATACACCAATTACTTAGAATCAGGCATCAAATAATTACGTGATGGTTCTTTCATCTCTTACCTGTTATACTGCAGTGAAGTAAAGGTTATAATATGTTAGTCACATATATATCTGATTAAATGACTATGAATTTTCAGTTTTTACGTTGTCTTCTGCATCATTTCAGAAATGTAAAATCATTGTACATTGCTGTGGCTTTCGTGAGCTCATAGTTCAACCAAAAATGAAAATTTTGACATTATTTACTCGTTCTGCTGTCGTTTTAAACTCATATGACTGACTTTGTGCATTTGAGTTATTTAGAAGAATGTCCAAGCTGCCCTTTTCCAAAAAGTCAGTGGGGAGTGACTTCCAAAATGGCAAAAATGCACCATAAATACTTTATAGTTGTGAGATATACAGACAGAAATTTAAATAACAGTCTGACATTTCACGTTTGTGTTTGTTTCACATAAGAAGCGCAGGTTTGACATGACATGAGGGTGAGTAAATGATGACAGAATTTTAATTTTTGGGTGAACTATCCCTAAATGCTGAGCAGCTGATACACATAACATGAACGCAAGATATTTTAGTCATCCGGATGCACAGTTGGACATCTCAGTGGTGCTTGTCTTCAAATGCACATGAAAATAAGCCTACATCTTGGAGTAGCAATATATTATAATAATGCATTTATATGTTCTTTTTATCATGATAGAATATTTAGACCTGTAAAGCACACCATGTACAATTTCATTTTTTTTTTCTTTGTAACATGTAAGTGTCCATTGAAATACATCCAGTGAGTGCATGTTGCATGACATCTTGAAATTTCAATTGCCCTTCCACAGCGGAAATGCATCTGTGCCAGCCAGTGCTCGGGGCAGCAGGCCAAATCTGCCACCAGGTGTCCCCGACTGATAACATCCGCTCCAGAACACAGAATAAAAATGGAAGAATGGCACATTCGGATTCATAACAAAAGCGTCTTTCCCTTTTTCTGCATTTAGTCATGAAGGTTGTTGTGTTTGGACCGGGCCGGATGGATTCAGAGATGATCTGATCTTGGGTCGGTATTGCTACAGTGTCTTTGTGCTTCGACTGAAGCTCCAGTTGTTCTCAGTGTTTTGGGTGTCCACGGCACCTCGCAGCACTCCTTGTTCTACTGCATAGGTGACATTCACCAGTCCTCATGCGCTGGGATATTACATCGACTGAAAAACAGAACCATTTGAAATGTGTAAGAGTGGGGAAATATTCTGGAGCTTTCTGAAATATTGAAGGGTCATAATACATCTTCAAGTCTACCCATACTCCCATAATTTACAGAATTAACCATTTTTAAAGAGGAAAGCAATTTCCATTCCATTTCTTTAACTGACAAAAGGCAGTTCCTATGACATCATTCTCCAGACACTCTCCATCATTTTTGGAGAAATAAAAATAAAAATAAAAAATAAGTCTAAGCAATGGGTTAATGAATTTGTAGCATTGGTTGATTTGTCTCACTTTAAAACATATAATAATACAATTGCATATTTAATACAATGACATTATACATTTTTAAATAACCTATTTAATACAATTACAGAAACATCAGCATTAGTTTTAAAATAGCGAAATTACTCATGTAAGCTGATGCCTAAATTCTATTCTGTTCATTTTCTTGCCATAAAAATAAAGTGCTGGGATTTGATTATTTATTTGATTATTATATATATATAATATTTGTCTTGTTTGTTCATGTAAATATAATTGTATAAAACAGAAACAAAATTAATTTTGAAACAAGATATTAAACAAAAATTTCCAGGTAACCAGTATAACAAAAACAAAAATCTGATGCACACAAATTTGCACAATATTTAATTTACACAATATTTAACTCAGTAATAAATAATACAATAATAATAGCAACAATAACATTTTTTTCAACTTTGCAATTATTATTGAGTTAATATTAGGCTATTTGTATTACTATTGACAGATATATTATACATACGATATTTGAATTTTTATTGTTGTTATATATCTATATCTGTGCATGACACGTGTGTTATGTATGAGGCACCAGAGGCGCATTATGTGCATGACACGCATTGCACGAGCTCTCTAATTGCCTGCGCAGGAGCAGTGGCCGCTGCGCCGATATGAAAGCACCGTCGAGCCAGGATCTACAGCCGACCCGCTCTCTGAAACACTGCAGGACCGTTTCCTAATTGCGCTGGCATGGATGCTATTTTTGTTTTATGTATCTCTCCTCCTCCGCAGCTTTTCCTGCCGTGGCGCTCGTTCTCTTTCTTTCCCTCCTCTGCTCTGGGTCTGATCCCTCGCTTTCTCTCTGATCTCTGAACTAATCCTCTTGCTCTTCACCGCTGGTAATCAGCATCTCTCTCACAGCGCGACGCAACCGCAGCCCTTGTTTCCAAGGAAGGACTGCATTGATATGCATCAGACGTTCTGCTGTTCCAAACAAACATCGGCGGTTAGTTCAGCCCGAAATGCTTAACTTAGGGTTTGTTTACATCTAGTAATATCTCTTGTGATCCGATCACATTCACAGCATTGATAACAGATCCCTCGGATGTGCTTCACACGATCTGCGTCACTGCATGCTTTGAAGTCCAGATTTAAAATGTGAACTTTTTTTTTTTTTTTAATTGAGAAGAATCTCTTTAGAACTTACATTGAGAGAATGTTCCGCATTAAAATTCAGAATGCTAGAACTGGCAATTCCTTCGGGAGATTCAAATGGAGCTTTTCCTTATGCAAGAATAGGGGAAAGAACTGCTGCGTTGCCCCCCTTCGGCCTGCCCTAAAGCGTCGCCTGTGCTGCATTGCTGTTGTCATGTTCTCAAGAAACGTGAACCTAAAACAGAGCTCGCCACTGAGTGCGTGTGAGGACAGAGGAGAAGAGGAAGATGAAGAGGAGGAGGAGATTTCCTGGGAGACCTGGACGGGGGTGGTATCTCTACAGCTCGCTTTCATTAAAGCGGCAAATTGGCATCCCAGAGACCCAAAGCCCTTAGATCCCCCTGCTGATGTGTGCTCTGCTTGTTCTGAACTTTCTCCTTTGCTCTGTTTGTCTGTCTCTCCTGTTCTCCTCTTCCTTTGTCGTGGGAAGGCGAAAGAGGAAGGGAGGGGGAGAGTGGAGGCTGGGGTGGGGTGTTTTGATCTCCATCCAGGTTTTGTCTCGCTTTCTCAGAGAGGAAGCTGTACTATTACTGAATATCATTTCTCTTTCTCTATTTCTGCAATGCCCATTTTCTCCTTGGTATTTCGTGTTCAGTCTATCTCTTTTCCTTTCTCTCTCCCTGACCTACCTCTGTTGTAGTTCACAGATTACCTGTAGGTGGCACATGGGCCAGCAAAGTGGAACAGTATAAAAAGAATGAAGAGGCAGGTGAATCTAAGCAAAGGTGAGCATAATGAATATTACTGCAGAAAGCTTAGGATAGGGATTTGAATGAACCACTAATCCTAAATATTAATCTTGGTCATGTAACTTGTCATCAGTGAAAAAATTCAAACGCCGAACTACGTAGCCGTCTTATCACAACCCACGACACCCTAGCAACTGCACAGAGTAATGCTAAAGAACACCTTTGCAACCACAATTGGCATGACACAACAACTAACAAGTAGACTAAAATGTGTATATTGACCAACATTATGCCACAATGGTTATCAGATGATCATAATTTGTGTTGAACCTGGATAATTCCTTTAATTCTGGTGCTGTTCCTAACCCATTTACATATTTATATGTTTAGTAGAACACCGGAGAAAACATTCTGAAGGATCTTCATGCAGCTCTTTCAAATACAACGGTATTCTGTCAAGCTCCAAAAGAACAAAACACCATAAACAAAGCACACAAAACTAGTCCTTTTGAAGTCATATTATAAATATGAGCAGTCATCTACAATGGCACCTCAACCTGGATTTGTGTTTTAATGGCTTTGAATGTAATGCACAAGTATTCAGACTTTGTTATGGCCCTTTTTGGCCTTTTGGGTACTTGACATTTGTGGTGAGCAGTGGCTGTATGGAAAAGATATGTGTAAAGATCCTTCAGAACTGTTTCTGTTAGTGAGTTTGGAATGACTTGAAGGGTGAGTGAATAATGCAGAATGTTTTGGGTTTAGGAATTGAAAAAAAAAAAATCAGTATGAGCTTGGATTTGAGCAATTAAGTTTTTGGATGGCTTTCGGCTTCAGGCAAGATCCAAGACCTTGAGTGAAAAAATTGTCCGTTCCCCATCGAGTAATAATCATCAGGCAGCACTTCTAAATGTCTTCTTTTTTCTACTCTTTAAAGTTTGTTGCTCCTAAAGAGGAACAAGGAGACTGAGAGAGTCTAGAATATCTAATTAACATCCCTTCACTAACTTCTACTGTCAGTGGAGAGCTGCCCAGTCAATAGCAGGCAGATAAGGGTGAGATATGCTCAGGGCTCATCTGTTGCCCTGATAGATGGTGCTGATGAGGTACTGTGCTCTGCTGTCAAGATTCACTCCTTGCTGTTGTTAGGGAGGTGGTAGAATGTTACAAGGACACTGAAGTTCATGGTATAATGGTGGTGTCTTTTAGATCAGAGATGTCCTTTGTTGCGTGTAAAACCAATTCACCTGCTTACCTTGTGTTTCGGACACCTAATTGAGAAGGTCTCTTCTTGAAATGTGCAGCCTGGGAAAAGATACAGAGGAAAGAAAGGCAAGAATTAAAGGTAGAATTTAGAAGATGCCACTGGAAATGCAAAGTGAGGCCAGTTCTCCATTATTTCTGAGCTAACCCATATCCAGTGATGTATCCACCACTTTCTATGATGGCAATTTCTGATGGCAGAGAAAAATTCATGACGGAGGGGAACTAGTCTCAGCCTTGGATGACACGCCATGGAGCATTCATGAACCATCTGGTGCATATTGTCCAGAGCCGACGATATCTGCCAGTTCCATTTCTATGCAACTTCTGGGATTTGGAGTACACAGGTTTTTATCAGTCAAACCAGTTCCCAGGAAGCTGCAGTAAGAGCTTCCAAGGAACAACTAGTCAAAAGAATTATAGTAGGTAAACTAGATATGGTCATGTATGCGCATCAGGATAATTAAGTGAAGTAACTTACAGAAAAAAATATTGTGGTTGCACAAGTGTCAGAATTTACCTATAGCTAAAAGAAATGTAACATTCCGATCAGTAAGTTAACCCTCTGGAGTCTAAGGGTATTTTTGGGACCTGGAGAAGTTTTGTCATGTATGGTATATGTGTCTAGGAGGAATCTAGTAATTATGTATGCTTGCATACCCTTCTTAGTTCCTAAACAGAGCTTCATGGGTGGAGTCACTAGATGGACAGTAAATATTGTACAAAAACACAGAGCACATTTCTACTGTAAGTGTCAGAACTCTTACCCATCTCTTTGGCGCAGACATAATGGTACCTCTGAGTACAGCTCTTCCAGCTACAGCAGATGGAAGCTCCTTCACCTTGGCACCTGGGGCACTTCTGTGATGAGACAGAAAGCCTGAGGAGATTCTCTATAGTCTAAAATACAAACTCTTTTCCTGACAGCCCCCTGAGCCACCACCAGTTGCAAATAATACAGTATAACTCATACAATTACAGACCCACTAGAGTCAATGTATATATTATTATTATTATTATTACTGGGTTCTTTTTTTAATACAGGACAAATCAACCTCATCTCAGAAATGTGCTTATTTTTATTTTTAATCTAATTATGTGTGAGAGCTCACACGTGATATCACAAGTGTTCTGTTTTCATTTGAGTCAAGCACATTACATTGTGGGATACAGTGTGGTGTGTATTGCTATTTCTGAGTATGTTATTCCAAACATCAAAACATATTCTGATATCTGCTCTGTAAAAGAAGTTATTAATGAAGTGCATTTAATTTTAACGCAACACTTACTGCATGTGCAGCTTTCTGAACAGCCTCCATCAGCCCAAAGAGTTTGCCTCCTACTAGTATTATGCCTGTGGTCCAGACAGCACACGCTTCATGAGCCCAGTGCTCTTTCGCCTCAGCCTCCGTCTGCAATCTATGAAGAGCCGTTGCACTGCCCTCCTCACCAGCAGAGGGAGAAGTTCCACTAAGTCTTCTCTGCAACAGTAGCTGTCTTTTGAATCTCATCCGCAAAGTGGGATGGGTTCTTATCTGTTCCCTAATTGCCCTTTTGCCCCTCCTGGGATGCCCACTGTGTCCTTGACTTGCCCTTTCCTGATCGGCATCCTTCTCACATGCACTCTGTGAGTTAATTTGCTCTGTGATGCAGCTGACCTCTGTCTCATTTGCACAGTTGGTGTTTTGCCTGAAATCATTCCTGTGTGTTGACGAAAGCATTTTTCGTGGTATGCAGTCCTCAGGATAATAGGGGCCACACAAATCCCCAAGCTCTCTGTAATTTGCTGGCTTTCCACATAGGCAGCATGTTAGACACCTGTCAATTAGGCTTTTGTTAACTAAAGGCCCCTGGAGCATTACCGAGGAGTTTGATACTGCCTTGGTAACTGTGACTAGATTTTTCATTTTAGCTGCACACTTTTTCCTTGCCTGGCTGAGCATCTGCTCTTCCTCAGGCCTGTTGATGATGGTACAAAGAGATGCTGGCTCCAAAGAGCTGTCAATGTGTACATATGGTCTAAAGGAACATTTGTTGTTACTCATTGCTGAATACAAGTCTGATAATGTCCCTTTCACTGTTGGGCAGAGATCATTGCTGCATTTTTTCTTTATGTTAGGCCTCTTCACTACAACTTTGAGGACATTCATAACCTTTTTTTTTGGCCCAGGCTTTTTTTTCTCCTTTACTTTGTCATCTTCTGTTTGACTTGAGAGTTCCTCTTGTTTGATTTTGAGTGATGGCCGCCTGCCACGTTTGGGTTTTATTTGTGGTAAGTATAATTCTGTTGGTGGCTCCTCATACTGTATCTGTTCACTTGATTCAGGTAAAGAGATGGTGAGTGTAGGTGGGGAAAAAATATCAGTCTGTACAGGATCCTGTTGCTCCACAATGGGGATGCTTTCTGGTGGTTCAATGCCTTTTCTTCTCCTCTTTCGTTGCTTCAGATGCATCTCATGGTTGTTTTTAATGGCTCTCTGTTTGGCTAGCCTTGGTGTGTTGATAACGAGGCTCCCAGCCTCCAGGGCTACATCTGGTGCATCACTGCTCTCTACAGTTGCCCACTTTCTCCTCTTTTTCCTTGGAGTTTGAATTCCTGTATTTTGGGTCTCTTGTGTACTTATTGTATTCTCACCCACATTGTGAGTCACCTCAGGGATGTTCATCATCTCTGTCTGCTCCGATACCTGTGGCACTGGTTTTAATGTTGATTCTTCTGGTACAGTATCTGGTTGGATATTTACAGGTTGCTTTTTGGACCCCGGGGATGTGATTTTCTGAACCATTGCCTCATATTTAAGTCCCCTGCCTTTCCGAGGAGGCAAATATTTGGTTTTAGTGGGACACTGAGGAGGTACAGAAGGCATGTCACTGATTTCATCAGTGGGAGGGTTATCAGTGGTCACAGTGGTGCTTTCAGATTCTGGTTGCAAGTGTTGTCCTCTCTTTCGCTTTCCCTTTGCATTACATGCTCCTGTGACTGTATCTGATGAAGGCTCCTGTGTCTTCACTTCACTTTCTTGCACACCTTTCTTTCTCTTTATGATTTCTGAAGACAGTAAACTGGATTTTGTTTTGAGGCAAACCACCTCTTCATTTGGTTGTTGAAGTGAATCTGTGG
Organism: Carassius auratus; assembly: GCF_003368295.1. Lineage (NCBI taxonomy): Eukaryota > Metazoa > Chordata > Actinopteri > Cypriniformes > Cyprinidae > Carassius > Carassius auratus. Next base: position 7,398,837 of record NC_039270.1, on the reverse strand, counting down.
AAACATCCTTCTGCGAAGGTAATTCAAGATTTGAAGATTCAGTCTTACATGACTGATCCACAGTAGCATCCTGTATTTGTGAGTGTATGAACATTGCTGAAGGTTTCTCAGATGATTTATCATTCTCTTGCTCTTTAATTTCAGTCAGCTTTTCTTTTGTTTGTTTCCGTGATCTCAGCACCATGGACTTTTGATTTCTTGCTAAGGACTTCACACAACTACTGTCTAGAGTAGATTCCAAAGTGGAACCCACAGTTTCATCCTTAGTGGGGTCCACAACACCCACAAGTGTGTCCAAAGTGAATGCTGTGGTCACATCTTGCAAAATAAGTTCATGTGTACAGTGTGTGTCCTTGGTATGGTCTTTTGTAATCTGAACATTTTCATCTCGATTTATTGATTTGATCTTAGAAGTGATTCCTCTTGGTCGGCCTGGTCCTTTAGGTACTGAGCCCTCAATTGTCTTTGACTCTGCAGTGTTTTTACTTGGCTTTGGAACAAGTATTTCTCTTGCTAAAGCTGCAGGGTTTGAGCCTAGTTTAGAAACAGATTTAGGACCAGGTTTAGTACCTGGCTTTAAAGCAGATTTTGTACCAGGTTTTGTGTTTTCTGTGGGTCCTATGCATTTTAAACTTGGTTTGGGACCAGGTTTTATACAGGGCATAACGTCAGGTTTAAGTCCTGGTTTTAGACCAGGTTTTGAACTTGATTTTGGACTAGGCTTTGGTCCAGGTTTTAGATTTAATTTTGGACCAGGCTTTGGACCTGGTTTTGGACTTGGCTTCACACCTGGTTTTGGACCAGGCTTTGGACCTGGTTTCTTTCTCTCTTGAGGGCAGACTTTTGGGCTACTTTGTGAAACGTGGGAGCGAGTGCACATCCGTGATGGTAAACTCTCTGTCACAAGTTTTGGTGTTTGACTGCTAATATCCTGGTGGGCAGTTTCCATCTGGTCAAGAATAAGGGTACTTTTGCTGGAGGGCATACTGGGATTTTGGGCAGAAGGTGGAGCACTGTCTCCTTCTACACTAAGCTGCCTTCTGATTCCCACACTTGAATGCATTAGTCTTCTCCTGCCCCGTGCATGTTTCTTACCGAACATTCTTGTTTGTGCAGATGGGGCCATAGGCTCTGGTTTGGCTGAGGGAGTCACTGCACTGGGACAGCTTATCCCTGGTTCCATATCCTCATCCCCTTTTTTGGGAGACGGTGGGGTGTCAGCCCAAGATGGTGCTGAGTGCAGTATTGACTTGCCCGGCAACTGAGGAGAGTCAGGCTCCAGTACCTTTGCTTCACTACGATCGATGTGATGATCTCTAGCCTGAGCCAAAGGTGTTGTTTTCTCATTGAGAGCTGAGAAGCCACTCTTGCCAGTGTGAGGCTGAGGTGCAATGTCACATATGGCTGACCTCCTTTCATTGCTTCTGTGTTGTGTGTCATGGGCAAAGCATTCTGCAGTTTCTGTGTTGACTTGTAGCATGTTTCCCATTTCCTTAAATGTACTGCAGTCTTCTGTAAAGGAATCTTTTGGTCTTGCTCTATTATTAACGACCTCTTCTGAAGTTGTCAGACTCTTTTTTTCATCTCTCACCTCAGTGGAATTATGGGAGAGGACAGACGGCTGGTCCTCAATGGTGTCCACTGGTCCTTCAGTGCATGTGAGGTTCTCTATGGGATCCTCACTCTTTGAATTTTCCTCTTTCTCCGGCAAATACAGATCAGTGCCTGAATTGCTGGGTGATGTTTTCACAAGCATTTCAGCATTGGTCTGTAGTTCTGATTTGAAATTTTCTGATTTTATTTCTGTTCCTTCATTACATTTGTGGTTAAGTTCAGAAAAACAGTTCATCTCTGATGAGTTTTCTTTTTCTGAGTCAAGTTTGTTTTGCAGCCCTTGGTAGATATTTTCTTCTGTTTCATAAGAGTAACCTTCCTGTAATACTGCTTTGTTAATTTTATTAAAAAGAGAAGGACTTTTCTCATCCTCCAGCCACTTCTCTTGCTTTTCCGCAACCTCTCCTTTGCACTCTTGTTCTGCAGACAGCTTTCTTTGTCCAATTTCCTCCTCATCAGCCATCCTCTCAGTCCATGCTGACTCCTCAAAGTTCTCCTTTAGAGTGCTCTCTGAATGCTTTATGTCTGGTGGTGAATTGCTCTCTTGTTTCATAGGACTTGGAGCTGTTACACTGATAGAAGACCTCTTATCTCTAATGCAATGGAGAGAGCTGTTGGGCACTTCTCCAGTCAGTACTCTCTGAACTCTTGGGTCACAGTTGAGATTATCCTCAGACGCTACACTCTGGAGACTTCGAACTGAGTCACCTGACCTAATGGATACATCGTCAGCTGAGTTTAAGGAGCATGTAGACAGTGTGTCAAGGCTGATACGTGAGTGTGTCTGGGTTTGTGCTTGACCTTTTTCCTGACCAAAATAGTAGTAGCTCCTGTCCATCTGGTCCTCAGTGCTGCTAGAGTATCCTCCCTCCTGCAGTTCTGCTGTCATGGACCTGGAAATGGTGTAAGCATCGGATGGAGAAGGACCATGTTGGTTATCAGGACAAGATGACTCTTCCATACCCTTTAACTGACCTCTATAGTCTTCTCCCTTTTTTGGATGATTTCGCTTGCTGGTCTTTTTGTTAGCAATAAGGGCCTCGGACAGCAGAAGCTGCTGGACATTGTTGGAGATGTTTTCAACCTGAGATGTCAGGGCATTAAGGCTCCACAAACTGGGGTTGGACAAGAGCTTTTCTGAAAATCGTTCTTTCATGGAGCCAGAATAGCTCTGGGATTGGTGGTTCACACTGGGTGATGAATGAGTATGAGGAGGCATTAGCATATTTTGGTCTTGCAGACCTGCAGATGACGAAGCCCCGGGGTTGATCGGAGGTTGGCCATACTGAAATGAATCAGGGTTTGGCATTAAGGGGGAAGGTGTGGAATTGTACGATGGAGATCTTCCAACAGACCTTGCAGGTGAATGACTAGAACTTGGACTGCAGGTCTGATAGTATTGTTCTGGTGACCTTACAGATATATCTGTTATGCAGTAGTTTTGCTGGGGCTGATTGAAGTGCTGGAATTTCTGAAGGTTCTCTTGTGTACCAGACATTCCTTGCAGGGAACCCTGTTCAAATCCAGTCCTTGATGGAGTTTGAGGATAACTGTAATTATTCGGAGGTCTGTATCCACTCTGCTTTAGACTGCTGTGATTGGCGAGTTGTCTTCCATACTGGGCATTAGATGGTATCCCATAGCCTTTGTAGCCATGTGGCATTGCATTACATTTCTCCATATATGATGATGAAGATGGGTGTTGCGAGTGCTGGGGGAAATTGAGCTGACCCTGTGGATACATTAAAGGAGAAGGTGCAGGATTGGGTGGGAGGCCCTGTTGATGAGGACTTGTATAGGTTGGGGCAGAGGACTGCGAAGGTAGATGGCACTGACTTTGAGAGATAGCTAGCATGTTCTGCTCTAGGTACTGGGATGACCCACTGACCCCAGACTCCAGCCGTCCCACCATGTCCTGCTCAAACTGGGTCATCTGAGGTGACTCATCCCATTTTTGCTGCACGTGACCTTCACTCATGTACTGGGCTGTGAATCCAGTGCCCATGTGATTGCTGTAGCCAGCCTGCAGATGCTGGTTTGGAGTTTTGGCTCCTCTATAAGGTTTTTTAGTTTGAGTACCACTCGTGCTGGTATAGATGGGATAGGTCAGCTGTCCATAACAGTCTTTAGAACCCGCTCCTGCTGTTGACATCCCTCCAGCAGCTAGAGAGTGTGGCTCGTAGCCTTGTCTGGACTGGCTGTGATGATGTCTATAACTCTCAAGGTGTGATAATTCTTGAGGTTCCTGCTGGTAGCAGTGCTGGTTGCCATGGAAACCACTCCGCTCTCTGAAGGACTGCATGACTCCGGCTAGGGGGCTCTTTGGAAAGAGAGAGAAAAAATAGAAAGAGAGAGGCTGTGCTTAGTGGTTTCTTTTCTTTTTGTTTTATGAGTGATCATTCTCTCATTAAATTAATTTGCATTCATTGCTGTGTTTGTCCTAAAACAAATCATATTACAATATACACACACTCATTCATAAAATCAAATCAGATATCTCTCAACGAGAGATAAAATTTTACTCTCTCTTACTGCAGCTGCAATCAATCATTGTTGTACATTATAGATCTAGGAATCTGAGCCTATCTTGTATATGTTTTGGTGGTAGCATCCTCTGTGGTAAGTACCTATGATACGTACAGCTACAGTATTACTATTAGGTAACACTTTAAAATAGGAACCAATTATCACTATTAACTAGTTGCTTATTAGCATGCCTATTAACATAGAGAACTGGAGAACTGGACCTTAAAAAATAGTACAACCTTGTTATTATTATTATTATTATTGATTTTCTTAAACACACAATGGTTTTAAAGGATGTGATTATGAAAACCATGTACACAAACAAACAAAGCAGTTTATTATTGGTTCATGAAGTGTTATATTAAAATAAATATTGTACATGTGCAATAACATTATTCTATTATTGGTGTTGCTTTGTTTTTGGTCTGCGCTATTTGCATATATCTTGCCCTGCTATTTAATACAGTTGTCAATGCGATTTTCTGGTAAAATTCTTTTCTCTCAGCAGTGAGTTCAAAGTAGCAAGTGTGTGTTTTGTAGGCATAGATGGAGGCTGTTCAATTTCTTCACTCCAGTGCTGTAGGCCTGTCAAGGGATGGCCGCCCAGTCCCATCAGACACACACATTATTCATCTCACTAGCGCACTGTCTGAAGCCATCAGGCCCAAGAGCAACGTGCTCCCCTCTTAGCAGCCTCCCGAGAGACCCCACCATCCACTACTGCTTCAGTTGTGCTTGTTTGCTGCTCTGCTTGTTTACACAGTGACCCAAATAGGTCCGCACGGGATCTATGCTTTAAGCCGTTAAAAATGCATACAGTATGTGGTTGAATGTACAAGCTGGCCAGAGTGAGCAAATGACATGATTGATCCTGCTTTCCCTTCCGCATATTATTGCAACTGCATTTTGTTTGCGGAATCATTGACATTCAGATCATCTTGGTTGAACATAATGCATGACATCCACTGTGTGCAGCTGATTAAAGACTTGTGTGTGGCTGTGTTGCTGAGAGCATGGTCTAAAAGGTACAGTAAGTTTTCTAGGTCTGCTGAGAGGGCAGAATTTGTCTCCTGGGGTGCCCAATAATGATAAAGCTACTCTTACTGTAGAACTAACCATGAGTGTAGCAGCATGGACTGGCCCATGTCCAAAATGAGTCCAAATCTATGGCTATATTTCTCAAACTTAGTTTCTGTAGTGCTACAAAGTAGGTGTGAATGGATACCAACTTTAAAAACGATATGTTAGTAAAATTCTATTCCTATTTCCTTGATTCATAGGCGCTGTTTGCAGTGTTTCTTCTTGGTCTTGTATTTTTTAGGCTTGCTGATGCAGAAACAGAGACTGTGGAGGAATATATTTAAGCCAGCTGTGAGTGCAATGAGCTTCTACGTACTTTAAGGCAGAATTCCCCATGAGATTTTTCACTACAGAATGCAATCATTCATTAACAGTAGAGTGACTGCATTTATAAATAGAATATGCTCTGTTATGTCTGCATGTGTGTTTATCTCAAATGCAGTCAATAACCTTTCGTTGATTACATCACCTCTGGAGGCAGGTTTCACTGTCGCTCTCAGATTGAGCATTGGGCAATCATATCTCAATTATGCATTTCCTATGGATTATGCAGGGAAATGTGGAAAGGTCTCTTAAAAATCTCTAAAATTTCTGAAATATATGAAAGAAGTGAAAATACTGGAGAGGGGCGAGGCCGAGAGCCTTAGGAACGGAGCGAGGCCAGTGGAGTGATGGGAAATTAGCGACACCTGCGACACTCACCGGTCTCGAGTACCACGGAGGAGATTGCAAGGACACAAAAGAGGAGCAACGACAGTGAAGGACAAGAGCGGACCAGGCCTGGACTTTATTTTGTGTTTGTTTTTTATTTGTGCGACAAATAAAATATTTTGTGGTTATTTTGTAATGAAATTCTTTATTTGAATGTCTGCCGGTTCCCGCCTCCTTCTTCACGAGATTATGAAGTTTTAAATTACACTGGTTCCGAAACCCGGGAGGAAGAAGGGACATGCTGCCGAAGATCCCTTGCCGCTGGGGTGAATCTGCGGTGCCATTGAGCAGGCGTAGCAGTCTTGCGCCTTGGACGCTCGGGTCGGTGGGCTGGAGTGAGATGCTCACTGCCGGCTGCCCGTGATATGGAGGGGCGGCTGCCATCCATGAGGGAGTGGAGGAGTTGGCAGCTGTCTGCCAGGGAGCCCAAGCCTGCTGCCATCCGCCTGAATGGGGAGGAGCAGGGAACGGGGGACTCCTGCCAGCTGCCCAAAACCGGAGGAGCCATCGCCGTCCACCAGGCAGTGGAGGAGTGTCGTGCCATCTGCCCATGGAAGAGATTGGAAGGATACAAAAGAGGAGCGACGACAGTGAAGTATGATAGAGAACCAGGCCTGGGCTTTATTTTGTGTTTTGTTTTTATTTGTGCACGACAGTTGTCCGCGAGGGGCTGTCACACTGTTTTTAGTTTATTTTGTTATTATAGGCGTTATTTGAATATCCGCAGGTTCCCGCCTCCTTCTTCCTGATGATTGTAAAGTTTACATTATTACAATCTGAAAGAAATATAATTTGTAACTCTAAATTATTATTTAGTACTGAAAAGTACTTTTTTTGTTCTATTCTTTCAGCATTTATTTATGTCCACTACAGTCACTTATCACGTTCTAAGTTGATTTTTTCATATAATTTGGAGCACATGCAGTCAAGCACTGTATTAAATCAAATTCCCCGCTTTAGAAGAAAGGTGAAGGAATATTCTCACACTGATGGATTGGAGAAATATTAAATCAATAAACCAGCTCTCTGGCATTTTCCGGATCCTTCATAAAACAGCTTAGTTATGAGATTGAGGGGCACAAGGCACAAGAAAGACAATCTGCACATAAGGAGCTTTCAACCAAAGCAAACATTGAGTCAGGAAAGAAGATGCCAAGGAAGAAGGAAAGGAGGCAGGAGTGAAGGTCGGGGTAGGGGGTTGATTCAATTTCTGTGCAGTCCGTTTAGGACATGAATTAAATTTGAGGATCAAATTTCAATCTGTTTCTTGCAAGAACTGCACACACATGGTAGATGCATTAATTTAGTAAAAACATACTTTACAACCTGAATCCAAAGGTAAGTAGCGTGTTCTAGAGATGATTTGGGGTTGAAAATATTATTATATAAAGTTTTCCAGAGATGGCTCATATGGCTTTGTATGGTTCACAGTGGACTGAAAGACGCTAATCAGATTGGAGGGTTTCAACTGGACCTTCTGTCTTGGCCAGGCGCGAGGCCTATCTCTCAGAGATGTCATTTTGATTGACATCACTGCGGCTTTTCACTGACCTTTAAAAGAACACAACCATAGAGAGAAACAGCAGTCTCCAGAAAATAAAGGGTGAAATGCATTATCCGCAATGGATGCCTGGAGTGTTTAGAACATTCTGTTCTTCTTCATGGTATTTCAAGTGTTGTTGTTCTGCTCACCAATTTACCTTGAAAAAGAAATTTGAGTAAAAAGGCATATCCGGTCACACTTTATTTGAAGGTAAAATTTTCGCCATTAACAAACCGTTAACTATGACTTAATTTGCTGCTTATTAATTGTTAGCAAGGTAGTTGGATGTAGAATATTGTCATGCAGAATTATAAGTATCCTACTAATAAACAGTCAATATATTAATAATAGGCATATAAATAAGCAACTAATGAGAAATAACCGAATTAAGCGAGAAGTGTAACCGCATTCTATTGCAGTCTATTACAAGACTAAAGGAAAGGTTAATAAAGAGTACAATATTATATATTTTCTTAATTACAAATGAATCAGCTTCATGTATTTTCCAATTAACTTAAAATGTCCCAATTTGAACAATTTTCAATAATTTACCTTTGCAGTAAGCATTACGATCTACACCATATAGTACACATTTCTATTTTGCAGGACAACACTCCACACAAACCAGTTTGGAATTGTACTTATAATTCTTTTTAAACTGTATACCCAATTTGTGTTGGTACTAGTCACTGAAAAAAAGATATGACTGCTTATAGATATTATGTGATAAAAGGATTACGTAAGACCTTTTCAAATGTGGTGATGCTGTATATAACCGTCTTTTTACTGACAACCTCGTCATTTAAAAATCATGAGTCATAATATAAAAAATGTGATAATGACTGCATCAGACTGCAAGGATGACTTGCGCAGAAGACACAAATCCTCCAATTAGCTTAGAATTGCACTCAATGCTTTCCCTCTCGAATACACTGAGTTATGTTGTTGCTTCCTCTATTAAGAGTGCAGAGAGTGCCCTTTAAATGCTGAAACCTGCCACCGTTGGCATGGTGATGCTAAGGGGAGTGAAAAAGCAAACCTGCCCTCCCTACAGTGAGGTGCCTAGTGCCCAGTTCATCTGTGCCAGTGTTGCTCAAGGCATCACACCTCAGGGGTCTGAAATGAGAGCTGTTCAGAGAGGGAATGGCATGGTGAGAGCCCTCTCCCTTTGATCGATTTTTGTCTGTGCATTAGAGTATGTGATACTAGGCGAAAGACGGGGGTGGGGGGGTTTGGATGTGTTTGTGAGGACGGAGGTAAATCAGCTCTAAAGCTCCTCTCCGAGAGCCAGAATAAAACCTAAATAAGATTGAAGGGCATGTTTGCACCAGCACGATAGGCTTTAAGCTGCTTTATGGCAGACTTAAGAAACATAAATGCCGACTGCTGATGGCGCACAACATCTCTCAATTCTTAGATGCAGAGAACGACAGATGCAGCCTCCGTGGCAACAAAGAACAAGCCTGTGAGTGCGCATATAACCAGGCACACGGTATCTGGGGAATTGTGAAGCTACATTTAAAAGAAAGAGCTACTATAAATTGGGGCGCAAGGCTGATTTATATTCTTCAGCAGGTCTGCGTGTGCAGGAGAGGGCATTAGCCTAGTGAAGGGGTGAGATGCAGCAGATGTAGAGAGAGGGAGGTTTTGCGGCAGGTGAGAGTGCTGCGCTCTAGTCTCCCAGTGCTGCGCTCCAGTGAAGCAGCGCTCCGCTTTGATCTCACCCTCTCTCTGATGCTGCGCTCCGCTGTGGCCACGCTCTCCACACCCCAGCCCGCACTCACGCTCACTACGTTTCGTTCTCCCAGCGCATTTTCCGTCCTGAAGATCGCTTGCATTGATCTTTCAGATGGAATGAGAAGTCTCAAATGGTGGCGTGCCGAGGGATTATTTTCTTTGAGACAGACTTCATCAATAATGCTGGTACAAAGGCACAATGACATTACTGGCCTGAAATGCTATATGCCTTGCTGCGCTCAATAAGGGCATAGTCATTTATTTCTCCCTGTGAGGCACGCCACTTCGTGCTCTCTCCTGTTTGGTGCCACTTCAGATCGGCTAAGTGATGATGCGAAGCGGTCGCAGTGTCTCTCACGCTACTGATATCTCTCTCTCTCTTTCACACATATTTTCTCTTGGTCTCATATATCTGCACTGCACCCCTGCTCTGTCCCATTTTGGCTCCACCTTAACTACAGATTAACCTTTCTACCCTGAAGTGGAGGACACGCTGGCAGTGACCTTGAGACGACGCTGTGTGTTGTTGCAATCAGGAGCTGTGGAACAGTGACAGACAAAGGCCTTGGCTCAAAACCAAATCAGCTGCCTACCTAGTTGGTGTTTCTGGGCAACACATGCATTGGTTCATAGGTGTTTTCTAATGTTTCCTTAGTGGTTCTTAAAAATGCTGTCTAGTGGGCTTTGATGCCTAAAAGTTCTGCACAATATCCAAACATGCTGTCTGCGCAGACAAGTCACTACCTCAGCTGGCTGCCCCAAAATGCTGCATTTACATACAGTATGGCCCCAAAACATGCTGACTAAGTTAGATCACTATGTTTTGAAACACAGCCCATGTTTATCCACACACCACTACCCCTTTTGTACTTTACTCTATTGCTTTTCTCATGGGCAGCTTCCCAGACAGAAAGCAGTTACTACCCAGATCCTTGAAATCCATGCGGGCCAGATGTGGGCCAGATCTGGGCCGAAACATAAGGGTAGCAATGGAAGAATAAAAATTTTGATTCTTCCATTGCTATCAGTTCCCAGCGTGGCATAAGTCGCGTTTCCATGACCCTTCAAATTGAAAATGAAAATTGAAAATACGCCTTAATGGAAACGTCAATTTTTCAAGAACTCTCATACATCACAAGAAAGCATGAGGTGGTTTTTCAGGCAATTCAAAAAGGAATATATATATATATATATATATATATATATATATATATATATATATATATATATATATATATATATATATATATATTTATTATATGTGTGTGTGTGTGTGTGTGTGTGTGTGTTTTGCATTTACAGGTCTCCTGGCATACGTAAAAGTCACATGATTAATCTTTAAGTAAGGGATAATGTACATCCAACCTGTTGTTATCTCAGAATAAACCCTGATAGGGTGATCAGGACCCCGACACGAAGCGGATGGGTCTTGTATCAGCCTGAAGGGGTTTATTCTGATTTAACAACTGGCTTGTTTTTACAATATATGTTTTTAATTGTTATAAATTAATTCTGATGTCTTCCATTGTAACACACAGTGGTAAAGTGTTTGCAGTCACAAGATGGAACCATACAGTCAACATTAGCGTGACTCTTTAAGCATATTAGTACCGGTCGAGATAACTCGTAGTACCCGGATAAGCAGTGTTTTATTCAATTTGACAGTTGTTATCTAGGAATAACATACCGCTGGATAGTGCAATTGACCAATCAGAGTCAAGTATTTCACAGAGCCGTGTAATAATGTACTAAAACATCCAAGAAAAATAGTCACATAACATCAGCTAATGGAAACGCCGTCAATTCTCAAAAGTTTTAAAATATCTATAAAGTTTTGAGCTAATCTATAATGGAAACCTGGCTATAAATATCTGTCTATCTGTTTATCTCCCTGCCATAATTGTCAGATGGGCAGTTTAGTGGAAGGACATAACAGTCACTACTCTGTTTGAATGACCAATATGCATATCTCTAAAGCTTGGCCACAAGATTGGGCCAATTTGATCTATTTTACAAAGCAGATCATTTCATCTCATGCCCCTAGGAGACAGAACCATCAGAGACTGTCACTCTCTGCTCCAGCAGTGACAGCTGACACGGACACTCACTTGGTTTGGGCTTTTATTTTGGTAAAAATGCAGGATGAGTGAAAAAACTGTCTGAAATTCAAGGTTGCCAGGTAGAGGATGCACAATAAAGGACATTATAATACTATTAAAGGAGAAAAGAAGAAAGCGGTGTAAAACTAACTGGTGGTAATGTTTGGGGAGTAGCAGAAGTGCACATGCTGGGGTCTTTTCTCATATTTTGTGGCAGAACCTCAGGCGATTCCCGGAAGGTGCCCTTGATGTTCCCGGTCTCTTCGTGCTCCATGTATGTCATCCCAACTTTCTTCCTTATCAACCACCGTTCTGTTACCTGAGGAATGAGCAGGGAAATTTTCTAGTGGTGAAAATCCAGATGGACTGACACTAAAAGCCTCTCTTTCAGCAGTCCACTGACAGCATGGATGAAATCAGAGCAGGGTGAAGGGGTAGACTGCAGGCAAAGCGGGAATGAGATAGTAGATGAGGAAGGGAGGGAGGGAAAGATGGTTGAAGATGGAATGGAGATTCGGTTTTGCCATTGATTTCCCACCCCCCTCTTTTCTTTGTGGCAACCTCATCTAGTGGAATCAAATTGACTTTGGGAAGAGGCACCCAATGTCTTGTGAAATCCTGTTTTGGATCTATTGGTTGGTTTCTTTAAGACCCTAATGCTGACCGCCTCCAAATGCATCTGTGCTCACTTCCTTCAGAACGCAAATGCACACATCCACGCAACAACATGCTCTTTGACAGAGCATACGATTCTTTCTAGGTGGTGGGGGAGAGGATTTGCTCTTTGAAAAGTGCCCACCAATTCGATTGCTCTGTCAGAAATGCTTTATCTGATGCTTAGACAGTCTGCGGCTTGCGAATAAGGTCTAAGACAAAGGGACGCACGGGCTTTGGCATATTTATTTCCCGCTTTCTTTCATTCTCTTGTTGTCCTTCTCTCTTGCTGTCTCTCTCTCTGTCCAAGACTTCCGTGCCGCTGTTTGCTAGGGGGCTGTGAGTGTGTATGTGTGATGGGGGAGTGTGGACAGGGATGGGTGAGTGAAAATGTGCTGGTGGATCTCAGCCAAGCCAGTAGAGGGCTGGGGGAGTCAGGATTCTTTGTTCTTTGTTGATGAAAAGCACCACTGGATCTCATCTAGCTCAGCCTGACATCAGGACACTTCACAAGCAGCCGGTTCACCGTGATTATATTAAACCCAGGCCCAAATTACTCCAGTCGCCCTAATTAAACTTTAATCTCCGATACCACACAAATTACCTGCAACGTAATTGACCGAAGATCTGTGATTTAAAGAGGGCTGTGTTTGCGGCTACAAGCTAACGGGGATGGATGCAGGGATAGACTGAAGGTCATGTCCTCCTGCTGGGGAAACATCTCTTTCTCTCTCTTCTTTTTTGAGCAGATAGAGGACAGTGGTGTCCATGCTGCTCTGATAATGGAGCAGTCACTTGAGGTTCCTGTCTGACTCAATGTGCCCTGCACCTGGGTAAAATCTACACAATAGCACTCCAGTTCTCTGTCTCTCATCTGCCTGTCTCATACTGTCACCCTCTATCTCTTTCTAATGCGGTCCCTGTGCCAGTATTCTCTCTCTTTCACCAACAGATCTCATTTGGTTATCTTCAAATTTCCTGTGCTGGAATGTGTGTGTGCATGCAGTGTTGTAATTAAGAAACACGATTGATTGCTGTTGATTTGACACTGGGCCAGCAGGTGTTTGAAACACCACCCTCAAGCTTTTCAAGACCTATTCAAAGAGAAGATCTTTCATATGAGCCGGGATAGTTTCTCCTCCCTTAGACACAATCCTTCAAGACTGCAAAGAGAGTTTCACAGAGATGAGAGATGGAGGAGAAGGAGATAAATATGGCAAGAGCAACACATAAAGAAGACAATGAAAGACAACAATCCATATGAGCATAACTTGCATAACAAATGCAAATGTTTTGGTAATATATTGCCATGGAGGAATAAGGACTGTTTCTTTATTTGGGTATCTAGCTAAAACTTTCATTTATTCTATAAGATTCTCTTCAAATGCTGCTCTACCATGGTAGCAGCTGACCTGAAAGATAAAATGATTAGAAACTTTTACAAATACCTGCTGTAGTGCCCCTTGTGGCAATGCCGAGAAAGCAGATTTCGGAACTCTACAAAGTGTGAAATCGAATTTGCATATTTGCGTGAAGTACGTTTCAGGCCTTAGCCTGGCTGCGTTTGAGATTCTACAGTCATTTTTATAAACTGGACCAACTATGAATAGCAGCTATGAGGGTTTGAGGCTGAGATGAAATGTGTTTGCGTGCTTGTTTGTGTTTTTCAAGGGAGGGCTGTGTGCTTGTGCATAGTGGTTTGTGCTAGGGCTATGTCTGCACATACATGAGCCCTGGGTGATAAATGTGTGTGTACTGCATGACAGGTTGTTTTAGGATATTAACTCAGCGGCTCAGTGTACGCCTTACAGGCTCCTGACTCAATGCTGTTTGGGGGTTTTAACCAAGTATATCAGCACAGCTGAGCCTCCCTGGAGAGGTACCATCAATCTGAAAATATTTTTAACCTAAGCAACATTCAGTACCTCTCTTCACAGTGCTATTTATGTAGGACTTTCATAATGCACGTCTTGGGATCTTAAATCGTTGAAGGACTTTTACACCCCAAATCTGATTCAAAATCAAAACACTCCGACTTTTCAAAAAAAAAAAAAAATTTTTCAAAGCCTTTTGACAGCTTTATGTGTGGAAAATGGCAGAAAATTACAAATCCTAAATGTTCCATTACTCTGTGTTTTAGTTGGAAAAGGGCAGTGTGCACATTCTTCAAATTTGATCCTTTTGCGTTCCATGAAAGAAAGTCCGAAAAACCTGAGGGTGAATATATGATCACAGATTTTCCTTTTTTTGGAATTAAATAACCTTTTAATTCACAACCCAAATAAAACCCTGCATATTCAGATCAAGTAGTCCATGCAAATCCTGTCTTGTGAGTATGGCTCAGATAAAGGTCTCTTAAAGGCATTGGCATTTGCCTGTGTTGGGTGCTTTGACACAGCGCCACGCAGGAGTCGTGTCTGCACATACATTCTCTGACAGCTTAGAGCTTTGAGCTGGAGAACACTGTCTCTCCCTCACAAGATCCCCATCTGCACACATGCGAGAGAGGAAGACAGAGAGGTAGCGGCGGGGGGAGTTGTGCGTGAAAAGCGTGAAAGCAAATGATGCCGTCGGCCTGCTAAGTCTCTCACCAGAAGGCGCAAACAGCCATGCCTGAGAAAGCAGCTTAACAGCACACACAGGAAGTTCAGGGCTGCGGTGCGACAGTGGTGCCACTGTAAGGCGTAGAGCAGATGCGGATGCCAGCCACTAATGCAAAGACTGGCAGAAGCTACGCCGACTGCGGAACTGCAGCAGGATTTCCATTCACCCGTGGATTCAGGTGCACGCCGCCGTGTGCGTCATGAATAACTGATTGGAAGCTGGAGGCACAGCAGGTTTGAAAGCCCCCCCCCCCCTCCTCGCCAGCCTGAACCATTTGCATAGGATGCTCGATTTGCATACATATGAGGTGAAAGAAAGGACTTGTGTGCAAGAGATATGCATTCCTCCATTGAGAATAGATCGGAAAAGAGAGAAGCCTTTTCATCAATTGTCACAGGAGCCTCCTCTCTCTGTCTATCTCCCTGAACATAGCAAACACCTCAGAGAGCTTAGATGAGACCTCCATTAAAATTCTCTCTTTCTCGGTCCTGTCTGCATTAAAGAAAGGTGGTGACAGTGAAGGGAGAGAGGGAGCACTGGGCTGACAGCATGCATGTGTGCGTAGGTGTGCGTGCTCCAGCTGGCTATGCGCTGCCGTGGCGGCTCTCCGCTGCAATCCCTCAGTTCAAACACATTGATTCGCTCTGAAACCTCAATTCCCCCCTACAGACACGGCCACAACACCTACAGCGAGCATGTGTCCCATCCCCCAGCTTAGACATACATGCTGGTTTGTAGAAGTCATGGATTTAATCACAGCACCCGTACAATCAAGGAGCTTTGATATAGTGTGTAGAATTCGTATGTAATTCAGAAGTAATTTACACCACAAGGCCTGAGATGCAGTGCAGTTTTGTGAATAGTCACAACTAAAAGGTGTTTTAAAGTATTTCTGCTGGAACAAGTCAGATACAGATCTGGCACCTCTGAAATTGGATCCGGCATGTGTTTTAGTGGATCCCCAACCTCGATTGCCCTCATGCATTGACGCATATAGATTTCATGAAAAATCATGAATAACAACATAAATCTCCACAGGTTTGCATGAAATGGAAATTCACCATCTATTTTCTAAATGCATGTTAATGATCTTATTGTGAATGCTATTGATCTTAGACTTATTCCCCTCCACGGCATTAAACAAAGCTGTGTACACTGCAAGAGCCTGACGTCACGCTGTTTACATTGTATCAGCTCCAGTTCTATCTGCTTTGATGATTATAGTTGGAGAGCTGGCTGTATTGGGGCGCTTGATTAGGGGTTAAACACATTCTCTCATCTCACAATCTCACCTGCCAGATTCGTCACTTCTATAAACCTGCGTGATCCTTCACCAGTCTTTGTTCTGGTTCCACTATTTACCAATTAAGCACTGGGCACAATGCACAATACAGCACAGTCTCGAGACGGCAAAGTTCCAAAAACATACATCACGTATATTTTGAATGAAATCTACAATAAATGCAAATGCAGATATGTGTGACAAACATGCACATGCCTGTGAGATCGGTAGCTCTGAGAGTTTCAAATAAGCGTTTACTCCATCAGGCATACAGGCTCTCACACTTTGTCGGTGGGTGGCTGTCTGTTTCTCCCTCTCTCTCTTTCTCTCAGCCCTAAAGCTCATTGATTTTCTTCCTTACCTCCAGCCTGCCTGTATTAGCCCATCCCATCAGCGCCAAATCACTCCTCATCTGCGCTGGCACAGTTTGTGCAATTAGTCGCCCGCGTCCATGGGGATGAACCAAGGAAGCGTGTAATACTGACGCCTCTCTGGCTCCACAACGACACCGCCTGGGCACAGAGGCTGGAGCTGGTGCCAACCTTGCCCACTTTAGCTCGGCTGCTACATCATGTGGCATCTGCAGTGAATCACCCACCTGGCATGGAGACGGCACAATACCAGCTGACCAGTGTGCTGGATGCATTCTAACGCTCTGTTATCAGCGTCCTCTCTATTCTGTGAGGTGATAACTGGGTTATTATACCGTAACACCTCAGAGGGCCTGATGGACAATTGTTAGAAAGTTTTGGAGAGGTTGAGTGGTCACAAAACACAGTATGTGATGCCAAGATTGACAGGTTCGAGTATTCACAATTTTACAACTGAGGTAGACTCCAAACCTGTATTTCTTAATTTCTCATAATTCAAGAAATTAGTCATTTCTTCTATGAAACACAAAAAGTCAATTCTCAAATATCCTGGCCGCTCTTTTCCATATAATTAAATTAGACGAGGCTGTGTCTGTCAAGCTCCCAAATATCATCAACGTTGTTTATACGACATATGGACTGTGCTAAAAGTGTTCTGAGGAAAGGATTAAAAGTAAAGTTCTTCACTGATGATCTTGCCCTCTGTGGAGCTTTGAAACAGACATCAAAAGTTGTATGTACTACAACAATTCTGTGTTGCCAAATGCCACTTGTTCTAACCTGCATTGTAACCACACATTAGATTCACTCTCCAGTTATTTATTTATTTGTTCCAAACAATTTATGTGTACTTAAGCCCTATTCACACAGGATTAGGATTATCTGGGGACCTCGTGTGATTTAGAAATTGCCCCCTACATTTGAATTTCGATGTAGCGCATTTACACGGGATCAGCGAAGTTTGTGATTTTACTCGAATTTACTGCTCTTCTGATGGTTTCAAGCTTTCTCTTTCTGCAAATTGTATAGTTGTATGGTGTATAGCGTTATAACCCAGCACCCAAAATACCCAAAAAGCATCCATTCTTCGTGAAAGATGGTTAAAAAGATACACAGGAGATAAAAACCTTGAATATATTATAGCCTATACGACCCTGCCAAATCCTGACCAAGTTATAGTGATCCTAATTCACAGGACCTCGGAGTTAGGCGAAATATGGTAGGTCATTTGCGGGGGAACTTTTACTTGACAAATTACAGACATGGCTGATTCGTACGGTGATTAAGATCACAGAGAACCTCCGCAACTTTTACAATGGACTAGAGATCACCAGGTAATACTAATTGTATGCGAATACGACTTCAGAGTACATTTTCATAAGTCTGTTAAAACAACTATAGGTTGAGTATTTGGAGCCCCTACAGGAATTCACTGTTGTAAATACATCACTGCCATAATTACAGTGGATAGCTGTAGGTACATGTCCATTTGTTGTACCCCTAAAGCAATCCACGTAAATTTCACATAATTTTTGAACCCTCTCATCCAATTTACATAATCCCGAAACAGAAGCTTGGCAGAAGTGAGGAAAATAAACAGAAGCATTATGGCTTATTACACATCAGTATTTCATCATAATGATTCTGAAACTGACATTTCAAGGTAAAAACAAAACAAAAACAGTCAGACAAAGCCGCATGCAGTTGCTTTAAGTTACACTTAGGCAGGTTTTTGAGCCCATAAGTCACGACTTCAAACACCGACTCACGATTTGGTAGCGTTCCAGGCATGTCACGCCAAACTTCCTGAGCGCAAGGAATTGTAGTTAGATTATTTTATTGCAACGTTACATTGTCCTAAAATCTATTTTGTAAACATGAACCACTTGAATAAACCCTGCATCCATAGGCAATATTATCCATAGGGGCTGCCACTGATGTTTCGCGGGATATGTGACGTCAGAAGTACATCTATCTAGTACGAGTTCACGGGTGGGAAGTCACGGGTTTGACTTCTGTTCCAGTGCACTTTCACGGGTAGAAGGTTGGAAAAACACAGGTTACGGGGGTTGCCTGGAACACGGCATAAGTACATTTTTAAAAAGTACACATTGATGATGTCATAATAACATTTTTAATTTAAAGCAGCCTAATTGTTTTAATCGTATGGGTATGAGTTTGGTAAGGTGATTAAATGATGACAGAATTTTCTCTTATGTGAGAACATCCCTCCTGTGGAGAGAGAGTGTAAGCGGTGTACAGTACCGAATTACATGAGAGAGAGAGAGAGAGAGAGAGAGAGAGAGAGTGTGTGTGTGTAAAAATTAGGGCAGTGGTGAAGAGCCGGGCCACAGCAGGACAGCTCTGTTGTTCCTGAGGGAGGACCTGCCATGCAGCATGCAGGATATTTTTAGGAGGGTGACTCTGATGCTAACCTCAGGTACTTGTCTAAAAAAAAAAAAAAAAAAAAAAAACACTGGGGGGCACAGAAGGAAATAGAGGACCATTTCTTTACGCTGTTTTAGGCCTACGTGAACCGGCTCTATGCAGCCATTAGCATACATAAAACTGCCTTTTTATTTTGCAGCACACTACTCGTTGAAATCCGGGCTAAACAGCGGGAGTGCTCATACATAAAACATTTAAATCAAAGGCATTCTCCAGTCCTTCCCATCTGTGGCAAAATGAAATTCTTTCATCTTATCATGATTATCTCTCCGCGATGCAAAAAGTCGCTGCCTCTTTGAAAGCACTCGCTGGGCTCCAGACGGGAAGACATAAATTTTTGGGTTTGTGCTCTGTCAACCCAGGGACTTGCACACTCTGACATCTGACATATATCGCCTCCAGACAGCGGCGGAGCCCTGCACTCAATGGCAGCAGGAGCTGACTGCGGTCATTTCATATCCTCCTTTTATACGCCGCTTATTTTGGGCTGTGTACGTCAGCGCTGGCGTGCGCGCTCGGCGACTGAATCACACGCGGCGTTGACAGAGCGCATCTGAAGTCCTCGTTATCTCTAATTCGAGCTGTTTTGATTTTCACATGCATGCAGGTGAAAGCGCCGCGGATTGACGTGTTTCGCAGCAACGAGACGTGTGCGCTTTAATCGTCCCCGCTAGCAGAGCGCTCACATCTGCTCGGGATCGTCTGCCCCCGCGCCGCGCGGCTCGAGCGCGCACACTGGCCAGAGATAAACAAGCGCGCTCGCGTCTCTGGGGAGGTAACCGTGGCAACCGGCGAGCTCATTTTGAGCTGCCTGTCCTAGAGGCAAGACAATAACAGGTTTCAAGGCCAATGTCACTGATTTTTCAAAGGGAATGCAATAGAGAAACATTGCAAATAAAACTAATGTCGCCAATTGAAAAAATTGATGTCGCGGTTAAAACTTAGTAAACAAAACAGACCCAAGGTGTGTGACAGTGAACATTTTAGTCCCAATGGTGGCTGCCTTCTCATACACAGCTACTGAACGCTTTATGTCTTAATATGTCCAGACGTGAACATCACCACCACCACCATCACATTTGAAACTACCTGTAATTCTCTCCTGCCATGTTCTCTCATCGAAAATGGAGGCAGTTTTGATCCGGTGCACAAAAGCGAAAGAGCTGTCAGTATGATGCCTCGACCCACCTTCTAATGGACTCGAAGACATTAGAGAGCACTCAGACCACAAGAAAACTGAAAGGGGAGAACAGAGGTATATACACTCCAAAAATCATTGTCAGTGGTTCTGCTTCGTTTGCCAGTGACCATATCGAAACATCTTTCAAAACATTTTACGTGAGACCTAAACATGACTTGTTTTTTTTTTTATTTTTTTGAGAATCGACTCTCTAAAAGTGCTAACCTGCAACTGTTACACTGAAGAGCTACAATCTGATTTATCATATAGTAAATAGTTTTGTTGGTATAGATAAACGTATGTAGGTTGTTAATACCTTTTTTAGGTTACCACTTTAGGCAGTGTACCTTGAATTAAAGGGATATTTCACCCCAAAATGAAAATTAGTCCAAGATTTACTCACCCCCAAGGCATCCTTGGCATGTCTGACATTCCTCTTTCAGACGAACACATTCGGAGTTATTCGACATTGTCCTGTCTGTTCCAGTCTTAGCGTAAAGAACATTTTAGAATTCTAAAGAACCTTTTTCTTTCACTATAAAGAACCTTTTGTGGAATGGAACGATTCCAAGGATGTTAAAGGTTCTTAAAGGAACCATAGATGCCAATAAAGAAGCTGTATTTTAAAAAGTGTTTGGAGTATACTGTCTTAGTTTCTTTACCTAGACTCTCTATTTAAAGATTTTGATTGTGTGTTGCCAAACCTATTCAACAGAAATACTGTATCAGAAGTTAAAATAACTCCTCACTATTTTCAAAAATACAAATTAAGAAAATTATTATGATTTTCTTTTTTTTTATGCCGTGTGCAAGGACAAAGGAGGTGAGATGGTAAAGAGACCACTGAGATGAGAGGAAACTGGACAGAGGGAGGGAGAAGTGATTGGATATTCAGCGCTGGTGCTGTCGCGCTTGCAATCCATATCAATGCATCTGTCCATCCATCCAAGCAGCGCAGCCTCATCTCCCCTGTGATCTCTCTCTCTCTCTCTCTCTCTCTCTCTCTCTGTGTAATATCTGAGAGAGGGGAAGGAGGGGGGAACAGCAATAAAGCAGACGGAAGCCACAGCTCTGAGGCAGGCTGGATCAGCCATAAGTCAATAAGCTGGCACATTGCTCTTATGACTTAGGATATATTCTCAGCCTCCTCTGTGAGGCCCGTGGCAAGGCTAGCCTCATTAATACACTAAACGCTAAGTTAGTATTATTAGCCAGCCTTTCCCTGACCAATTCTCATTCAAATTTCCACAGGAGAGTGTTGTGCGTCTCAAAAGGATGATGGGGGTCACAGCGTAGGTACAGCTTTGGGATGTGTGGATTTGATGCAGGTTCAGCGCTATGCATGATCGTTTGCTTTCTGCACTAAATAACCCTGCCTCAAAATCAGCTTGAACCAATCCGGCTAGATGGTCTACTAACTAGAACTTTTTTTTTTTTCAGAAGGACATTCTTCCACTTTTATTTTTTCCGTTTTCAGTTTTAATAATCGATCCACAGAAGGGAGTGTTTATTGATGTTGGGTAAGCATGCTGGCTGGTGTTATGTTGACAGTCTCTTAAATAGAACCGCACGTATAGACATGCATTGGTAAGTGTGTGTGTGTGTGTGTGCGTGTGAGGTGTTTGAGAGTGCAGTGCAGTAGGGTTGCAGTAATTACCTTTTGCTCCAGGTAAAGAAGGAGGTTTAAACACAAACACTCCCAGTAATAAGCCTCATATCAGTGCCATCACACTGTAGTCTCCCACAGACGCAATGGATCACCTCATGAATACTAAATCTAATGGGTGACCTGTCTCACGAGAATAAAGGTCAAGTTAAATAAACCTAAATACTATTAGAACCCAGATATAAATGTGGAAAGACGACAAAACTCAAAGGAGACGTTCATCAGCTTGTGAAAAAGAAGTACGCTTTAGTATACTTTTAAAAAGATTGCTTCTTATGGAAATAATCTATTTTAAAGGACTACATAAATTTAGACTGAATGTAATGTTTTCAGAATTGCATGTTATTTTTAACTTATTGACAAAGACTTATATTAAATGCAAGTAGTATAACTTAATGATTCTTTGGCATGAGTAGGATTTTAGTTTATCTTTATGTAATTCAATAATTATATTGTCTTTGAAATATGCTATAAGTGTACTGCTGAAGTACTGACAAGCATTTATGCTAAACTAAAATATACTGTATGTCATATATATATATATATATATATATATATATATAGACAACACTTCAAATAAGTGAATTTTATAAAGCATAGAATTAAAGATTATTAAAGCAAAATGATTTAAAATGTACTTTAAATCTGCGGTAGGGAACTCTTGATGCTCTAGCGGTTAATAAACAGAACTGCTTGCGTTTTGCGGAAGAACATCGTAGCCGGAACTACTTCTCTCTGTTTATGTCTATGAAGAACCACACAGGTACTGGGTTACTCCGCCGCGGTATCCCCGAAGCAATCTAAAATAGTCCGAATATAAACACTTATTATAGGTGCACCCTAGTGATTCAGGACAGGCCAAAAACACGGTTTGGAAAATGGATTCATGGTGTACTTGCTTATTATGTACATTTTTCTACATTTTGAACACAAAAAAAGTTACGGACCGCAGCTCTGATTGGTTATTTTTTACCGGAAGCGATGGAGTTTCTGCAAATGGCAATAGGAGCACTGGGAGGAGCCAGAGGAGCTTGATTTTTTCACAGATTATCGGTCTCATATTCTACTGTCAGGACATAATGACAGGTTTAATAAATATGTAAAAAATATTTTTTTACAAAAGTTCCCTACAGCACCTTTAAAGTACACCTTCTAATTTGAGATTATTACAAAGAGCACTTCTTAAAAGTGTACTTAAGTGCATTAAAAATATAGATAGAAAAGTTTACTCTTTTTAAGTACAGTTAATTCACTGTTCGCAGGGATTGACAGGAGAGCTGTCCAATCATTAAGCTGAATTTGAACTTGAAAAAAATGGTGTATATTGATGTCTTTCTGATGTTAAAACAAGATCAATTCTGATGTTCTTTTATGTTTATTTCATGAAGAGGAAGAGGTGATCGGTTCATGTGCCGACTAGGTGCTAGAGCGAAACCAATAAACAACCACAAAATGCTTTTTATTTTTTGAAATTTCTTAAAAAATTATAATATATGAAAGCTGAGACCTTATCTAAAGTAACCAGCTATGTTTTATCTTTTGGTATGTCGGAACAAAGAGGGTTTCTTCTGATATGGAACAAAATCCCAGCTTTCAAATTGTATAATTTTTTTTAAGAAATTCAAACAAAAAATACAGTTTTGTGTCTCTTTAATATGTCGTGTCAGATTGCTGTAGTGCCTTTGTTCAAGCGTCGTATCGATCGTCTTTTCATATTCACTTAAACGGACAAAATAAACATGAATGTACTTCAGAAGTATTTTATAACTGTGCAATACACAAAATGTTTCAAGTTCAAATTCTACAAAGTTAATCTACTCTCCTGTCTGATTTGTTTGTCGGAAAAAATGGCGTATTCGGCAATATGATTGGTCAAATCGCTGTCTGTCAAACTCTTTGCGAAGGGTCAGTTGCATGTACTGTTTCATAAAAACATATTTTTAGGATTTGAAACTTATTAAAAAATTAAGTGCCCTACTTTTTCAAGAGGGTCTAAGGACATGAAAAGGGCATGAAATCAGTTAGTTTGGTTTGGACAGGCAGGGCTGAGTACATCTGTTGGAAATTAGACGAAAGCTGTGCGCAGCAATCTTTACCTTTTCATTATAAACGTCTTTCGAAGATTTGACTTCAAAAACGTCACACATTTTCTAAGATCCGGTGTTCAGTTCTTCCTCAGAAATGCATTTAGCAGACTGGTGCCATGGAAACCTGTCTTTGTGTTCTGGCACACTCATAAAATGTGCATTTAATCACAGTTTTATGTGTAATATGCGTCATATAGTCAAAAAGTAAGTCCTTGGGTGTTACCATATGAGGCTTAGACTTGGATGGACTTGGCTCAGAAACTCTAAAGTGCGAGAGAGAAGAGAGAGCGAGAGACAGATTTCGACGGTGACCTTGGGTCTGTCAGCGATGGATACTGCGTAAAGATTCAGAGGCTGAGCTGAGGGCCCCATAAGCCAGAATCCTGTCACGAATATCACCTCCATTACTGATGCGAGGAGCGGATGGTGTGGAGAGGGGCGACGCACTTAAAGTGATTTTGTTCCCTCCTGTACCTCTCGCTATCTGTCTCACGCTACCTCTCGTCTGTGAGGAAAGTGATGTCATCCCGACTCTGGTTTCACAGAGGCAGGGAAGCATATTTTCCTATGTTAGCATGAGGCACATGCATGCACAACAACACCCCCGCCCCACACACACACACACCTTTTCCCGTCTCGCTCTTTCTCAGTCTTGGCTCGTTCCGCAGCGGTCCACCTCTTTACCTCATCTCCATATTTAAAAGTGCCAGTGTCATTGTGTAGTGCCAGGAAAATGGAGGGATTTAATCAATGGGATAGAGGAGAGAGAGGGAGAAACAGACAGAGATTAGATCATTGTACAGATGTAAGTGATGTAATGCGCCTCGCGCACAATGGCATTCGTATGCGCCGCCCATCGCTTTCCTCCACATCCCTTTATCCAAGGAGAGCAGGTGAACGGGTCAAAAGAAAAGCGACGATGAGCATGAAGCCGCAAACCACATGTTTCACACTTACAAGTGACAACACCTTTAGACTGTGGCTGGAAGAGAGAGAGAGAAAGAGATGGGACTCAACTAAAAAAACAGGTCATCTTAAGCTGCACTCTTACGCAAGGTGGTCTCCTTTTCAGACACAAACTCAACTCCAATCTTATTTAACCGTTTTGACCTTTTGGACAGTGCTTGTAACCCATTTTAGATCTGAAATGTGAGTGAAAAGGACGTTTAATGAGAAAAATCATGCAGTTCATTACTTGCTTTTAGGATTTGACTGGGTCATGAAGCAGTCTGAATGGGTGGAGATTGATAGAGAATGAGTCTTCTGTTATGTCGCGCGAAAGGAAAGTCATTTTAGGCGTTTATAGAGTTATTGTGATTTGATACAATACAAAAAGACAAATTTTCCCTAGGATAACTTGCACAAAGGAGATCAGGAATGCATTAAGAGAATTATAAACTATTATTACTATACACTATTAGTTTGTTACCTTTTATGAGTATTGTTTAATTACTGTATTTGAATCACCATTCAAAAGTTTGGGGTGATTATGTTTTTTTTTTTTTTTTTTTATGAGCATCAAATCACTATATTAGACTGATTTCTGAAGGATCACGTGACACTGTAAAGAAACGATGCTGAAAATTCAACCAATGACATTTCAAATTCACAAATCGGTGCAAATATTGACTCTGGTGGTGCATGGTAAAGCTTTACTGCTTATATTGTGAAACTAGACTACTCTATCACACACACACACACACACACACACATCATACAACATAAACTTCACTCGCACATGCACTGCTCCACCTGAAGCTTCTTGAGTGTTAATCAGGCTACAGTTCTCTACTTTAACTCCCGCAGCCAGCATCTGCAGCACTCATACCTACACATACTGCCTCACAAATGTCCTCAAGATGCTTTCTCTGAAGCCATGCTAACCTCATGTACCCCAGACATTTCACATACACCACAGACTTTAAGTGTTTACACTCACTTGCATGTACAACAGCACATTTCAAACTTATAAAACATAAATGGAAGAGACACCGAAATCATCAATCACAGCACAAAACACCCAACCATACAGATATTTTGCGCTTTAACGTGCGTCCCACACCATCACCGAGTGAAATAACAGTGTGTGTGGCATGATTGTTCCTAATTTAGTGGCGAGCTAGATGAAATGAAAGTGATGGATCTTGTGACATTGGGCTCTCAGCGGCACGGTGGCTGGATTGATCAAGGTGGGAGGATGGACGGATAAAAAACATGGAGCGAATGAGTGGAGGAGGGGATCAGTCTTGGCTCTGGGAATTGGTGGCACGGAAAATGGGGGGAGGACAGAACGCTAATGGCCGCGAGACGCAGCTGGCTACAGATGCTGAAGGACAGAGCGAGACCTAGAAAATGACATTATCCTTTTGTTTTGTGCTGCTTTTAGCTGCTGATTTGCTTGTGAGAGTGGAGCGTGTGGAGGCGCATGTTAATGTCAGATCGCAGTGAATGTACGCTTTGAACACTATTGCTCTTATGTGACATAATTAAAGACAAAGTCAGAGTATAACGAAGCGTGAAATCCTAATGAGAGCAATGAGATTGAGCTCTCTGTTCGTCTCTCGGTCTCACAAGCACAGCATTTTGAAGGGTTTCTGTTAACAAAATGAAGCTAACTGACAACCCATCCTCTATAATTTATTTTTACACTAAACTATGTTACACTACACCTATGTGGTACTGTATTATATGTATTATATATGCTATAATACGCTCTGCTATGCTGTTAACTGATAACAATACTGGTTCTGGGTCAGTGTTGCTATTGTTAGCTAAAACTGAAACTATTCAAATTCATTTTGGTGAGCCTAGTTGAAATACTTTTGAAATAAATATAAATATTTGATGAAATAATT